>NW_027507787.1:242020466-242222966 GCF_037356315.1 Lithobates pipiens
GGAACATGGCTCTCCAAGGCCGACATCTCGGACGCCTTCAAGCTCCTTCCTATCCACCCATCTCTCTGGTGCTGGCATGGCATCAAATGGAGGGAGCTCTACTATTTTGCCACTAAGCTAACCTTCGGGTCCAAGAGTAGCCCCTGGCTCTTCGACTCGTTTGCGCAGGCTCTCGAATGGATCTTGCTGCACGTAGCCCAGTGCCAGGGAGTCATACACTATTTGGATGACTTCCTGCTGGTCGAGTCACCTGGCTCCCTTCCAGGGGATTTGGATAAACTAAGGGTGGTCTTCAATAACCTTGACGTCCCGATTGCTGAGCACAAGGTGGAGGGCCCTGCGCAGGCAATCACCTTCCTCGGGGTCAGCTTAAATACCAGCTCTATGCAGGCCAGCCTCCCCCCGGATAAACTAAGCCGCATCAGGTCGGTCATGAGGGACTTCACCCACACCAGAACTTGTACCAAGAGGCAGTTACAGTCCCTTCTCGGTATGCTTAATTTTGCCATGCGCATCATCCCTCAAGGTCGCGCTTTTATATCACGCCTGTTAGTCCTACTGTCTCATTCACAAGACCCGGAGCATATCCTCAGCCTGGACCCCGCAGCTATAGCTGATCTTGCCATGTGGGAGGAATTCCTGACGTCCTGGAATGGTGTGTCCCTATTCATTCCCTCCGTGTCCTCCTCGTCACCGCAGGTCGTGACCGACGCAGCGGCCTCTACAGGTTTTGCGGCAATTTTTGGCCACCTCTGGCTCGCAGCCCCTTGGCCTCCTCAGATACTGGCTATTCCGGGCTTCACCGAGACGTCCTCCCTATTCGAGTTGTACCCCATCGTAGCCGCTGCCCATACGTGGGGCCGCAGTTGGTCCGGTCAAACAGTGACCTTTTCAACGGACAATCTCGCCACTGCGGAAATCATTAACAAAGGCAGGTCCAAGTCTCTGGAGATTATGTCCTTCCTGCGGCGGCTGGTCCAGCTCTCGTTATTGTTTCAATTTAATGTTCATTGTGCCTTTATCCCCGGTAAATGTAATCGGGCAGCGGACGCCCTCTCCCGCTTTAACTTAGTTTCCTTTTTCGATCAGGTGCCCGGAGCCGGACCAACGTCAGCAGTTATCCCGGACTGGTCTCAACTGACCCTGGATTAACCCCTCACCTAGTAGCCGCGACGCAACTCATCAATCACTCCCTCGCAGACAATACCCGCAAGGCCTACCAAACAGCCTGGAGGGCCTTTAACCGTTTCTTAACGTCTCGCTCCACAGAGACCTCCCGGGTCAAGCAAGTTCTGGCCTTCATTGCCCATTGCCACTCGGACTTGGCGTTATCCTTCAACACGATCCGACTATATCTGGCCGGGGTACAACATTTTACGTCCCTCCAGGACCCTGCTGAACCCTCCTTGTTCACTTTTCACGCCATTCGGGCCGTCATGCGTGGCATCCAGAAACGCCAGCCTGCGGCTTCCCTCAAACGCCTGCCTATCACAGGAGACGTTTTCAGAAACATGTCCGATATTCTGGCCACTGCACCTTTCGGACTCCACACTAGTACCATTATACAAGCAGCCATACACCTGGCCTTCTACGGCTTCTTGCGGCCAGGCGAGTTTACCTCCAGCAGCCCCTCAGCTCGCACGCTATGCAAGCACCACCTGGTCAGGCACGGAGACCATTTCATCCTACATATAGCAGTATCCAAGACGCAGCAGCTCGGCCCAGGGACGGACATACATTTTTATAAAACTAACAACCGCTGGTGCCCGGTCGCCATGCTCACCCGCTTGTTGACCCTTCTGGCCGATCAACCAGGAACTGGCCCGCTTCTGCCATTCCACGGTAAGCCACTGAACGCAGCCCAGTTCATGGAGCATGTCAGGATACTCCTGGGCATCCTTCACCTCAATCCGGCTCACTACTCCGGACATTCATTTCGGATCGGAGCGGCTTCAACTGCCTCCCGCCAAGGGGTCCCGCTCCACGTTATCAAAAAGTTGGGTAGGTGGAAGTCCACCTGTTTCGCCCGTTACATACCCAATCCGCAAGTAGAGATGGCCCAGGCCTTTGTCAAGCTCACCCAGTAACAAACTTGAATCAATAAAGGCATTTCCCTACCTGTGTGTTTTTGCCCCCTTATTTTGGTATACCCTACGTTAGGCCAGGGCACACTTTCAGGTCCGGTTCAAGTAAGCGAGTTTGTGTTAACCTTGTTTGTCATCCTTATCCGTATCGGTCAGAGGGCTCTGGGCCATAAATGGAAAGGCCAGTATGGTGGCCTGGAATTATGGGTGGAGCCCGGTGGTGTATATAACCAGCCCGTTCGCCTGGCTCCCTCGTCGGTTCCGGTGCGCGATACCCACCCACCCATCCCCTGTCAAGGGCATTTCTCAAGCATTTTACTCCTCGAGCGAGTACTCATTTCACTTCATTTCATTTTCATTTCATTTATTACTCATTTCTCTATCAAGGGTATGCCCCCTTATTTTGGTATACCCTACGTTAGGCCAGGGCACACTTTCAGGTCCGGTTCAAGTAAGCGAGTTTGTGTTAACCTTGTTTGTCATCCTTATCCGTATCGGTCAGAGGGCTCTGGGCCATAAATATATATATATATATATATATATATGTATGTGTATATATATATATATATATATATATATATATATATATATATATATATATATATATATATATATATATGTGTGTGTGTGTATATATATGTATATATATTTATATGCAGCATTTCATATTTAGCTATCCAAAATGAAGGAAAAAAGTAAAACAAATGTAATAGTATATAAATAATATATTCAGCACTCGGACCTTTACAGTCTGCAGAGATCCTGTAAATAGGCATAGGGGGCGGACAGTGATTATTAAGGTTCGGTCATGAACATCCACTGGCGTGTCCCGTAGATTTTGGCCCCCCGGTCTGACCACGAAGTAGGTTTCCTTTTTAAGTTGATTACTTCTGCCGACCGGCGTTCTAGCAGTCTGGCTTCCAGCGGAGTATTTGGCAGTCGATGTGCTCAGGAGCAACAGAGGTGAATACATTTGTTTTAATTACCAGCTAACAGTGGAGAACTCTCTAATCGATATATACGCAGCGGTGACACCGTACGGTGGTGGTTTTCTAAACGCGCCGAGTTCACTGGGTGGTGGGAGGAAGCCAGATTTTCGAGGGTCTTGCTGTCATCTCACAGGCGTTGCTGCTTACCTGTTTAACTTCACAGCTTCTCCCCGGAATCTCAGCCAAGCAAGTCATGCAACGTCGGGCCGAAAATGTTCTCAAAATTATTTAACGGATAACTGAACTTGAGCAGACGTTGCCGGCTCGTACAGTTGAGGAAAATGGAAACAAAATAGCGCCAGACCTGTAGGGTTATCTCATTGGTATTACTATCTAAGGAATTGATGTTGATGTAAACCAGTGGTCTCCGAATGGTGGCAGGACCCTTGAGGAACCATTCTTCACCCTGATAGGAGACACTCTTCCTTTCACCAACACCAAATGAGGTACTATTCATCCCACTAACACCATGATTGGGTACTATTACTCCCCCCTGACACCGGTGATGGGGCACTATTCTTCCCACTGACACCAATGATGGGGCACTATTCCTCCTACTGACACCAATGATGGGCACTATTCCTCCCACTGACACCAATGATTGGGCACTATTCCTCCCACTGACACCAATGATGGGGCACTATTCCTCCTACTGACACCAATGATGGGCACTATTCCTCCCACTGATACCAATGATGGGGCACTATTACTCCCCCTGACACCAGTGATGGGGCACTATTCCTCCTACAGCCACCAATGATGGGGAAATATCCCTTCTACTAATACCAATGATGGGGCACTATTCCTTCCACTGATACCAATGATGGGGCATTATTCCTCCTACTAATACCAGTGATGGGGACACAAATCGTTCCATTGATCCAATGATGAGACATTATTCCTACTACTGACAACAATGATGCAGCACAATTCTTCTCACTGACATTATGGGGCACTATTTCTCACATTGACACCAATGATGGAGCAAAATTCCTCCTACTAATACCAATGATGGAGCAAAATTCCTCCTATTAATACCAATGATGGAGCACTATTCCTCCCACTGATACCAATGATGGGGACACAAATATTTCCACTTAAACCAAAGATAGGACAGAATTCCTCCCATTATTACCAATGATGGGGCACTATTCCTCCCACTCAAGTGACTTTGTATGTTGTGTGCACTATTTCACATTGGGAATATATACTGAATACATATATATAATGATATTTCTGTAAGGTTGGCATAAAATACGCCATATCTTTGAAGCGCTACACTCTTATATAACATCTCCCACTCAAGCCAACAATGAGACCAATGATGGGGCACTATTCCTCCCACTGACACCAATGATGGGGCAGAATTCATCCCACTAATACCAATGATGGAGCATTATTTCTCCCACTGATACCAATGATGGGGCTACTATTCCTCCCAACTCAAGCCAATTATGAGGCACTATTCCTACTACTGATACCAATGCTGAGGAAATATTCCTCCCACAATGATGGAGCACTATTCCCCCCACTGATACCAGTGATGGGGACACAAATCTTTCCACTGAAACCAATGATGGGGCAAGATTCCTTCCACTGATACCAATGATGGTAGCACTATTCCCCCCACTGATACCAGTGATGGGGACACAAATCTTTCCACTGAAACCAATGATGGGGCACTATTCCTCCCACTAATACCAATGATGGGGCACTATTCCTCCCACTGATACCAGTGATGGGGACATAAATCTTTCCACTGGAACCAATGATGGGGCAAAATTCCTCCCACTAATACCAATGATGGGGCACTATTTCTCCCAACTCAAGCCAATGACGAGGCATCATTCCTTCCACTAACACCAATGATGGGGCACTATTCCTCTCTCTGACACTAATGATGATTCACTATTCCTCCCACTAATACCAATGATGGGGCACTATTCCTCCCACTGATAGCAAAGATGGGGCACTATTCCTCTTGCTGATACCAATGATGGAGCACTATTCCTCCCACTGACACCAACAGTGAGGCACCTTTACCTTTTACTGATGCCAAAAACGGGGCAATATTCATCCTACTGACACCAATGATAATAGATAATAATGTGCAAGAACATTAATTATTGTGTCATAATATCAAATATCATTATGGTCATTATAGAGTGCTAACTATGCCGTCAACTCTCCTGCTTCCCAGCTTTGCTTTAGCCATATTTTATGTCAAGATCAATGACAGGTTGACATGGCTAGGTACTACAGGGAGAGGTAATAACGTCAACATTTTGCTATGGAGTCCAATGATTCGTAGGCACGGCCCAAGCAAGGAGCGATTGTCCCCTTTTCAAATGTTATGCCGCCCGTACACACAATCGGAATTCCGGCCAGAAAAAGACCGTTGAGAGCTTTTCATCGGAAAATGCGACCGTGTGCATGCTCCATCGGAATTTAGCTGTCCGAATTCCCGCCAGCCAAAAATTGATAACATGTTCTCAATTTTCCCGACGGAAAAACTTTCTATCGGTAATTCAACTACGAGACGGAAGCTATTGGCTACTGGCTATTGAACTTCCTTTTTCTAGTCCCGTCGTACGTGTTGTACGTCATCGCGTTGTAAAACGATCGGAATATGGTGTGACTGTGTGCAGGCAAGACAGCTTGAGCCGAATTCCATTGGGAAAACCATCAGAGCTTTTTCCGACGAGAATTCCGATCGCGTGTACGCGGCATTGGATAAGTGAGTGATGGCGTTGCTGCATCTTTGTTTGTTCTGCGATTTACAGGGAAACCAAAGAAAGACCAGTCAGCGCCTCCCGCTCAGTCTAATTGTGAAGCGTCGATGTGAAAAACAATGGGGTAAACCCAGGATTAGCACAGAGTTCTCCTTGTTATAATGAATCGTCCTGTGTTTTTGAAGGTTTGGAGATTGGCTTCTGCTTCACCGAGGGTGAACTGCAGCGAGAGATGAAAGTGTTAAGGAAAGTGTCTGTAAAACGCGTAGCTCCTGAGAATCCTCTGGGAAGAACGGCAGAAGTGTTGTCACCGGATTCACACTCTAAGATCACTTGTATAAAAATAGTCACGGTGGCTCCAAACCTCGTTAGTCGCGTCTTAGGGTGTGCGCAAGTTGTGTCTGGGCTGGTGGCACTCCAGTTACAGGTAACACATGGAGGATGTTAGTTACAGGTAACACATGGAGGATGTTAGTTACAGGTAACAGATGGATACTGTCATAGTTCTCGGGTGAGAAGATAAATGAATACATCAAAATACCAGGTGTTTAATTTAATTCTCTACCTCCAGTGTATCTAGGAATGGTCATCATCACTAAGCAATTGATGAGAAATTGGGAGCCTAATCCCCAACCAGGCTACCATGAAAAATGGGGGGGGGGGGGCAGTCGGACTATCACGGTACAATACAAATAATATAACAAATAAATATATAAAAATGACAGAAGATTTTATTGATGCCAAAAAACAATTCATCGTTTACAAATAAAATATCATAGCCAGACAGAGTTTGATACAGTAGACCACAACACTCTACTTGTCCGCCTCACAGAAGTAGCAGGAGTCAAAGGCTTAGATCTCCGATGGTTCACGTCGTTCCTAGGAAATCATTCACAGACAGTGAAACTAGGAGAATTCTACTCTGAATCCCGGGCAGTCGCCTGCGGAGTCCCTCAAGGATCACCCTTGTCGCCAGTCCTCTTCAACATTTACATCCGCCCACTCCTCCAAATTATGAGATGTTCAGACGTTCTTGCTCTTCTGTAGTGGTTGTTGTCTGCGTGCCCTGACCGCAGTATACACCATTATATCCAACTATATAGCTAGCTATATTGCTCTTTTGCTCCAGCGCCCACCAAGAGTCACTTTGAGGGCTTACAATGTTGTGGCAACACCAACACCTTGTTCCGCGATTTCTGCAGAGCATATAGGGCAGGCCCCTACTTTCAAACATCCAACTTACAAACATCTCCTACTTGCAAACGGAAGGAGACAGCAGCAAGTGAGATGAAAAAAGATGGACGACAAAACAAATTATACAGGGGTGATAACCCCTCCCTATGTTTTCCAAAAAGCTTAAAAATAGATTTTTTGACTGGAGCTACACTTTAAAAATGTACCAGTTCAAAATTACACACAGATTCTACTTAACACAACAAACCTACACAGTCCCTGTCTTGTTTGCACCGCCTGTATACTGCTGTTCTGAGTATATAGGGCCTGGGGGCCACACGTATTTCATTTTTTTAATATGGGTACGGGGTTCCCCTTAATATCCATACAAGACCCAAAGGGGCTGGTAATGGGCAGGGGGGGCTACCCATGCAATTTTTCTCAATGATTTTCATCCATATTGCCAGAACCAGATATAACATTAAAACCGCAAGCAGTTTTAAATGACTTTTTTTCCATTAAATGTCATTTTGTGCAGGGACTGTTCTAAACACGGGAAACACATGGCACTTCACAGGCATACTCCAGACACCCCCCAGGCATGATATTTAAAGGGATTTTTTTTTCACTTTAATCATCATTAAAATCACTGCTCCCGCCAAAACGGCCATTTTTAAAAACATTTTAGGCATTGACCCATGTCCCCTGGGGCAGGAGCCAGGTCCCCAAACCCTTTTTAGGACAGTATCTTGCATATTAGCCATTAAAATTAGCACTTTTTATTTCGAACGTTCAAGTCCCATAGACTTCAATGGGGTTCTAACGTTCGTACGAATTTGCGGTCCGATCAAAAGTTCTGATGCGAACCGAACCGGGGGGTGTTCGGCTCATCCCTAGTGAAGATGTATGTCCAGAAGCGATGCCTCAGGGACGGTTTTGGTTGGTGGCAGAGGGGACAGGAGGCATTGCTCTTATCTGTTTTGGAGGATAAGAAGGGTATGTGGGCTCAATGGATGACCTTCAGTTGAGTTTCTCTCCAAATTTCATTGAGAGTTAATCGTTGTATTGTGTTGAGGCCTTGTAGAATTTAGTCCACAAGGTTTGGCTCCGGGAAGTCTTTTCCCCAGTTGGCCACAGATCAGAATGCCAGAGGAGGAGTGGTCTTTCGTAGAAGAGGTTTATAGATGTCGGAGATTTTATAGGCGCCATCTAGGAGCATTTGGTATGTGAAGTTTGGTTGAAATCTTTTGTAGTCCTCTTTGCATGTGACCTTTAACCACTTCCCACCCGGCCAATGCATATATACGGCCGGGTGGGAGCCGTCTACTTCTGATAGGACGTTCAGGAACGTCCTTCAGAAGGAGCGGGATCGCGCGTGATCCCGATGTGCTCGTGTCACCCGGACACGGCGCATCTCAGATCGGCAGGAGGGCTCTGTGATTGGCCCTCCTGGTCACATGACGGCCGTGTCCAATCACGGCTGTCATGTGATGTAAACAAACAGCCGGTTGCTAGGCAATCGGCTCCTCCTCTCCTCACACAGAAGTCATCGCTGAGGAGAGGAGAGCAGATCGCTGCAGCCGGCTGATGATCAGTGAGTATGAGCTACTTTTTACAGCTTTTTACTCACTGATCATCAGTCTAGTGTAAACACACAACACACCACACAGTATGAACACAATGTCCCCACATATGTCCCCAAAACACACATGTCCCCAAAACATACATGTCCCCAAATAATAAAAACACATGTCCCTAATAATAAAAACATGTCCCCCACATATGTCCCACTAAAATCACATGTCCCAATGATTATCTGCACACATATGTACGTGATCACCTGCACACATACAGTGGTGTGAAAAAGTGTTTGCCCCCTTCCTCATTTCCTGTTCCTTTGCATGTTTGTCACACAAGTGTTTCGGAACATCAAACCAATTTAAACAATAGTCAAGGACAACACAAGTAAACACAAAATGCAATTTGTAAATGAAGGTGTTTATTATTAAAGGTGAAAAAAAATCAAAACCATCATGGCCCTGTGTGAAAAAGTGATTGCCCCCTAAACCTAATAACTGGTTGGGCCACCCTTAGCAGCAACAACTGCAACCAAGCGTTTGCGATAACGTGCAATGAGGCTTTTACAGCGTCCTGGAGGAATTTTGGCCCACTCATCTTTGCAGAATTGTCCTAATTCAGTTACATTAGAGGGTTTTCGAGCATGAACGGCCTTTTTAAGGTCATACCACAACATCTCAATAGGATTCAGGTCAGGACTTTGGCTAGGCCACTCCAAAGTCTTCATTTTGTTTTTCTTCAGCCATTCGGTGGTGGACTTGCTGGTGTGTTTAGGATCATTGTCCTGCTGCAGAACCCAAGTTCGTTTCAGCTTGAGTACACGAACAGATGGTCGGACATTCTCCTTCAGGATCTCTTGGTAGACAGCAGAATTCATAGTTCCTTTTATCACGGCAAGTCTTCCAGGTCCTGAAGCAGCAAAACAGCCCCAGACCATCACACTACCACCACCATATTTTACTGTTGGTATAATGTTCTTTTTCTGAAATGCAGTGTTCCTTCTACGCCAGATATACTTGGACACACACCTTCCAAAGAGTTCCACTTTTGTCTCATCGGTCCACAGAATGTTGTCCCAAAAGTCTTGGGGATCATCAAGATGTGTTGTGGAGAAATTGAGACGAGCTTTGATGTTCTTTTTGCTCAGCAGTGGTTTTCTCCTTGGAACTCTGCCATGCAGGTCATTTTTGCCCAGTCTTTTCCTGATGGTGGAGGCATGAACGCTGACCTTAACTGAGGCAAGTGAGGCCTGCAGTTCCTTGGACGTTGTTGTGGGGTCTTTTGTGACCTCTTGGATGAGTCGTCGCTGCGCTCTTGGGGTAATTTTGGGCGGCCGGCCACTCCTGGGAAGGTTCACCACTGTTCCATGTCTTCGCCATTTGTGGATAATGGCTCTCACTGTGGTTCGCTGGATTCCCAAAGCTTTGAAAATGGCTTTATAACCCTTTCCAGACTGATAGATCTCAATTACTTTCTTTCTCAATTGTTCCTGAATTTCTTTGGGTCTCGGCATGATGTGTAGCTTTTAAGGATCTTCTGGTGGACCTTACTGTGTCAAGCAGCTCCTATTTAAGTGATGCCTTGATTGTGAACAGGTGTGGCAATAATCAGGCCTGGGTGTGGCTAGAGAAATTGAACTCAGGTGTGGACAACCACAGTTATAGTATGTTTTAACAAGGGGGGGGGCAATCACTTTTTCACACAGGGCCATGATGGTTTGGATTTTTTTTCACCTTTAATAATAAACACCTTCATTTACAAATTGCATTTTGTGTTTACTTGTGTTGTCCTTGACTATTGTTTAAATTGGTTTGATGTTCCGAAACACTTAAGTGTGACAAACATGCAAAGGAACAGGAAATGAGGAAGGGGGCAAACACTTTTTCACACCACTGTATGTACATGATCATTTGCGTTCATATGTCCGTGATCACACAAGCCAATTATTATACACTTAACGGAATTTTCTTTACCAAAAACATGTAGCAGAATACATTTTGGCTTAAATTTATGACAAAATTAGATTTTTTTTTGTTAATGACATTTTTATTGAAGATTATATGCCGGAACAAGTAAGCAAAACAATACATACTCAATAGCAGTTGTTTGGGTTACATTTGGTATAGAACAAATGCGGACGCAGCCGCTAACAAATAATCAGTAACCTTAAGGCTCGGTTCACACAGGAGGCGGCACGACGCGGCACGACTTGCCGCGCCGCGACCTGACAAGTCGCCCCCGTTCTGTACTACGGAACCGTTCTAAGAGGAGCGACTCGAGTCGCTCCGACTTAGAAAAAAGGTTCCTGTACTACTTTTGGGCGACCTCGGGCGACTTGCATTGACTTCTATACAGAAGTCATTTGCAAGTCGCCGCTGAGGTCGCGGCAGGTCGCGTCGCCCCCTGTGTGAACTGAGCCTTAAGAGACTATGTGACTTATAGTAAATCATAACAAAGCAAAACAAAGTATAACAAAACAACACAAGTATCTTCGAATTGGAGACACTAGGAAATAGTCTTCAGTGTTTCAGTTTTTGTTTTTGTGCCTTCAGGTCCATGTGTCATGGGGGTTGACATAGGGAATTAATGACTAATGGAGGTGAGGGCGTTTCGGTATGAGGAGGTATCACGTTCGAGGATATCTGCAAGAGAGGCGGGTATGTGTACCTTAGCATTCACTGATAGGGGTCCAGGACAAAATTTGATTTTATTGGATTTCTTTTAAAATAGAAAAAATAAAATATTGTTTTTTTCTTCCAAATTTCCGCTTTTTGCGCTTATATCGCAAAAAATAAAAAACGGAGTCGTGAATAAATACCACCAAAATAAAGCTCTATTTGTGCGAACAAAATTATAAAAATTTCATTTGGGTACAGTGTAGCATGACCGCGCAATTGTCATTGAAAGCGCTAGAGCGATGAAAGCTGAAAATTGGGCTGGGAAGGAAGGGGGCGAAAGTGCCCTGTATTGTAGTGGTTAAGAAGCTGATGCATTGCCCAAAGTGGAAGGCATGTGCTTGGGGAGGTGAGAAAGTTTCCGCAATGGTCGGAAAGGGTAGAGGTCGCCCCGTTTCCTTGTCGCATAAGGAGGAAAATGTCCTAATGCCTTTTTCTTGCCAGACGGTGAAGGGTTTGTGTTCCAATCCAGGGGGGGGGGGGGGGGGGGAGAATTAGGGTTTCCTTGTATTGGTAGGTGGCTAGACATGAAAGGAGATAGCTTGAGGATTTTCCCAGCTTCTCTCCAGGCAATTGCTGTGTCTCTCAGCAGGGGGTTGTGTTGGTAAAGAGGGAAGATTGATTTCCACTTGCAGTGGAGAAGGGCCACTAAAGAATATGGGTGGGCCATTTCGGATTCCATGGAGTAGTTGGAATATCGGGAAGATTGTGATAACCAGTCCAGATCCAGATATCCAGTCCAGATAGTTCTCAATAAACTTGCTAAGTTATAGGTTCTGTCAAAGAAGGGGGGGGGGGGGGGGTTGCAAGGGTGTTAAAATTGGTAAACATATTGGAGTTTTTATTGATTGCCCTAAAATGCAGTTGAGCATAACAAGTAAATAGACATAGCAATAATATCATAGTAATATAGTAATATAATAATATGGTGCATCAAATCATAAACTAATAGCACATACTATGGCAAGCAGGGAACCTCCAAAGTTCACCAAAGCAGATAGATACATATAGCAATAATATCATGATGATACAATAATACAGTACATCAAATCATAAAATAATAATAACACCTGCTAAAAATGCTCACAAAACCTCTGAGGTCCTTGGTCCTATAATGATACAATATTGAAGATAAACTTGGTATTACGATAATGTTGATTGAAAACACAGTATGTGGCAGCTCTACGCGTTTCATGTCTGGGAGGCCACTCGTCAGGAGCAAGCACAAGATGTATCTATAAGTAAGAAATTAGGCTTAAATGATATGATGTAGGTATACATATATACGGGGGGGATATAAAACCCCATAAACAAATACCTGTTAAAGAGGGATTCCACCTACAAAAAAAATATTAAAAGCCAGCAGCTACAAATACTACAGCTGCTGACTTTTAATAAATGGACACTCACCTGTCCCGGGTTCCAGCGATGCCGGCAGCCGAGGCCGATCGATCACTCGGCTCTCGGCTGCTGTCGCCACCATTCTAGGTGAGGGAATCAGGAAGTGAAGCGAATCGGCTTCACTTCCCGGTTCCCTACTGCGCATGCGCGAACCGCGCAATAGGAAATCTCTGCGCTGTCACTGGGACCCGTGTGTGTCCCAGCAGACAGCGCGGCAGGGCAGGAAGAGGCATAGAATCCCACGGGAGTCTATGCCCGGAAGTGGGTGTAAATACCTGTCTTAGACAGGTATCTCCACCCCCCTCCCCCCTGAAAGGTATCAATTGTGACACCGGAGGGGGGGAGGGATCCGATCAGCGGAGGTTCCACTTTAGGGTGGAATCCCGCTTTAACTACTCCATGGTTCAGGTGGTGATGGTGCGGCACCAGGCACCAAAGCCATCCACAGGAAAGCACCCCACACCGGGAGCCGCGGTGGACCTTTTGCCCGAAGCGCCCCCACCAGCATCAACCGGGATGGGCGTAGAAACCCCAGGCTACCTAGGTGTAAGATGAGAGAGTGAACCCAAGTATAAATGCTTAGGGAAGAAATATGAACAGGTGGATGAAATTAACCCAGGAGTGAGATAAGAACCAAGGGCTAAGACCAGTAGCCCAAGGCAGCATTAGACAGTGAAATAAGAAATAGAGGAAGTAGAGTGAGCCATCGGTGGGAAACAAAAATATGAAAGTGCAGACCGACATGACAAGGGATGGAGACGTGTGACCTTACCAGGCCACAGTTTCATGCAAAGTCCCAAGGGATGGAACAACTGGCTCTACCAAACCATGCATTCATATCAAGTCCCTAAATAAAACTTCTCTTTTCTCAAGTTATAGGTTCTAACATTTGGGAGACTAATACCCCCCCCCCCCCCCCCCGCGAGTCTGGGACAATATAGTTTCTTGAGGGCTATACGTGGTCTTTTGTTTTGCCATAGGAATCTTGAACAGGTTCATTTCAAGTAACAAATGCTCACTTCTAAGTGCAGTCATGGAAACAAAAAAATGGAAAATCTTGACACTTAAAGATTCCCGAATTGTTGGGTGACTCGGCGGCAGTAATGCTTTCCTCCATTAAATTATAGAGATCTAAAGGGCTTTTTGTTCTCTTTGACTTGGAAAGAAATGGATTTCAGATTTTTATGGCATTTTAATTTACTTTTTCTTTTTTTCTTTTTTACCTTTTGTAGATATAATGGACCAAATCTCGTGTTGAAATACATCAAAGAAAAAGGTCGCCTAGTGAACATAGCGGTGGATGAACGCAGCTCTCCGTATTATCCACTCCGGGATCGCCAGGGCAATGCCATCGGGGTCACCGCCTGTGATATAGATGGCGACGGGCGAGAGGAGATTTATTTTCTGAACACGAACAATGCTTTCTCAGGTAAGAAGAAGGCCAGTGCACATGTGATCCGTATTTCTTGTGTTCTTTACATTGCCGCGTGATCTCTTTACCAAGGGTCGCTCAGGAGGGAATTTTTATTTTTTTTACCACCTGCTATTTTCTTTGTAGATGTTTTATATTTACTTACTGGAGTTGTATCGCCTTCCTCTATCATCTCTATTCCAGGTTTTCTTATAGAAGCGATTCTCTCCAGGACTCTTCTATATAACAGTGTAAAATGATGTAGTCTCCTAACATACATTCCCTAGTGGTTTGCTTACAGCAGGGGTGTCCAAACTTTTTTCAAAGAGGGCCAGATTTGATGAAGTGAACATGCACGAGGGCCGACTATTGAACCATTAAAATTCTGTCTGCGTGTTCGTTCAAGCACTAATACACTGCCTAGCAAGAATTCTCTTGCCTCTGCTCTTTAGGGGTACCATTAATTCTTAATGGTACCCCACACATTGGAAAACGTGGGGTGCTTTTGGTGCAGTTCAATAAAAAAAAAAAAAAAAAAAGAAGATTGGGGACTTCTTTCCCTGCATTTTTGTGAGTAGGGAAGTCCATTGAAATGAATGGGCTTCCCTACACGCAGCACGCAGCCACACAGATGTGAACCAAGGGCTTGTTCACAGGTCAGGTTGGAGGGGCAGTAAAACTACATGGTTAAGCTGTTTTTACCACCCCCAACTTCTCCCCCTTCAGCTGCAGAGGGAACAACTGGGGGTGTACACATGATATGGCTGCAGCTGGAGGTATACCCAGGGTGAATGGGCCTGCACTGCAACTACCCCGCAACTGTGTGCATTGCGGTATAGTGATGCTGCATTTACGGACTTAAAGCAGGTGGTGAGAAGGCAACATAATGCCTCTTTACCGCCTTTCAAATGCCTCTGAAAAGCGATCTGTGCATGGATTGCTTTGCAGAGGAGCAGCAGTCCTGGCTGCTATCACATACAAGCCCTACGAAAGCAGTTCTGATAGTACAGGAATGGGGGGGGGGGGGTCTGGATTAAAAGTAACATACAGACACACAGACAGACACACACAGACAGACACAGACATGCATACATGAATAAAACACTTTTAAATCGAATGTAACTTCTAGCATAGTACTGTACCTTTCCAGCTTCCTCATTCAGCCGGGTACTGCACTATAGGGGGAAGCAGAGAGCACAGCACACTTCCCTGCATTTTAGTTTCACTTTTGGGGCTGAGGAGCTTCTCACAGTGCCGATGTACAGCTCGGCAGGGGATCGCTCATCTGACAGCCCTGATAGCCAGGCGGGCCGGACTTTGGACATGCCTGGCTTACAGGATTGGCTGTCCCATTGATTTCAATGGGTAGGAGCGGTTTAGGAGCGGTGAATACACCGCTCCTTCACCGCTCCAAAGATGCGGCTAGCAGGACTTTTTTCACCGTCCTGCCAGCGCACCGCTTCAATGTGAAAGCCCTCCCCGGCTTTCACACTGGAGTGAAAGGGGCCGTTTTTTTTCAGGCGCTGTAACGCCTGAAAACCGCCCCAGTGTGAAAGGGGCCTTAGAGATATGTGATTTCTCTTTGAGAACAATCCAATTAAGTATATGTGTTGACTTTTATTGCGATATTAGGCTTTTTTATCTACCCACCCAAAACAGTAAATATTTTTGGTTTCTGTTTTGCTATTTGTTTGTTTTGTATTATTTATAGTGTGGGTTATACATTGAAAGTTGGTAAATAAATGAAGTCATGGTGACCCTTAGTTCACCTCCCATACCTAGGGCTCAAGATCTTAAATTTTGAAAAGACATTATTTATTTTCCTTGCAAAAGGTCTAACAAAATAAACAATCGTATATAGAGTTGCGCTAAGGCTCGGTTCACACAGGGGCGACTCGTCGGGCGACTTCGCCGCCTGACAAGTCGCGCCCCGTTCTGTACTACGGAACCGTTCTAATAGGAGCGACTCAAGTCGCTCCGACTTAGAAAAAAGGCTCCTGTACTACTTTTGCGGCGACTTTGGGTGACTTGCATTGACTTCTATACAGAAGTCGTTTTGCAAGTCGCCGCTGAGGTCGCGGCAGGTCGCGGCGCTGCAAGTCGTGCCGCCTACTGTGTGAACCGAGCCTTAAAACACCAGTGGAAAAATGTTGCAAAAATAAGATAAATGCAATAAAAAGTCAGAATGTGATAAAAAGAATCCTTTCAATGGTATCCACACCATCCGTCACCATAAAGTGCGTGATCCTTAAGCTACCACCTCCACCTTATAGAGTGCTTGCTTACCAGCTTGCACAGACCTCCTATTATGGAAGGTCAGTGACACTTGCGGCTCAAAATCCATCCAGGGCCTTTATCCATCCAAGGGAACTTGTGGGGCATAGAGATGGCACAATCATGGGAGATCCAGCTTGCACAAGCCTCCTATTAGGGAAGGTCCATGATACTTGCGGCTCAAAACCCAGCCAGAGCCTTTAACCATCCAAGGAAACTTATGGGGCACAAAGATCCACCCTCAGGATGACACGATCATGTGAAATCCCCCCCAAAAAATATAACGGCTGGCTAATTCATAACAGCCTGTCCTTCCGGGATCCGAGAAGCGCGTTGACGTCAGCCGCATGTCTAAATGAAACCTTAGGCAGGCCATAGATTATGTGATTTTCTTTCCTGCAATTACGGGTTGCAGGAAAGAATATCGCTTGATTTCCCCAATCTACACAGTCAGTGTTGATGGGGGAATTCCGCGGAGCTATTGTGTTCTCCCAGCATGCTAGAAATCCGAAATCCTGGTTGTAACCAAGTTGATCGATGGATCAACTTGGCTACAATCAGCCAGCCGAACCAGCTGAGATCTGAACCACCTATGGCTGGCTTTAGTTGCAGACACAGGGATTAGGAATTGCATGATTATAGATTTATCCCAGTGATGGGCTGCCACTGTCCCTGCAGCTCAGGTTCTAGGATGCTGCCTGGGACATTACCATCCTGGAACAGCTTAGTAAAAAGCGTGATTGCCCTGGCAAATCTGGGACAGCTAGCAAGTATGATGTAATGCAAGATTTTCATGGAGCACCCATGCACCTGGGGCACTTGGGCAGTGCCCAAGGGTTGCCCATGCATCAAGACCACCCTGCACATGTTCACACCCTAAACCCGGAAGAAGGTAGAGACGTACGGGTACGTAGCTTTGCCTCCAGCGTCCAATCACCTGCAATACAGTGCAGGTGGTCGGCAAGTGGTTAAAAAGGTCTGAGCCAAATCCAAAAATCTCTACTGCCCATTTCGAGAACTTTTACAAAGCGATGCTATTAATCCACTAAATAAATAATTACCTCCTGTTCATAGATAACAAAATGGGAGGTCATTAAAATCTACTTTAACTTGGTGTACAGAGATAGGCAGAGTGCCTGTCCCTGTACGCTGTGTACCTCTTCCCTGCACAGGTAGCTTCACAGCTGACAGTTCCCTTGCCACCAGTGATCCAGCAGTGGGTGAAGCTTGATGGGAAAGCTGAGACAATAGTTCTTCATCAGGTCCACTCTCACCTTGTAATTGACAGCAGGCAGTTAGCGGATTCTATAGCCAATAGCAGGCCGTCTATTCCAAGGGAAGCACACCTGATGAGGAACTGTCTGTAAACCTCCTTCAGAGTCCCCCCCCCACGATAAAAGCTCCCCACCGTTGCGCTGTCTGACAGGTGCAGCGTCATAGAGGAAGCACGGTTGCACTAAGGGCAGATTGTTTGCATGGACACTTGGACACTCCGGTCTCAGGGGGCCTCCATGCACGGTGCATGCCCCAAATTCATCTACCTATCTGCAACATCTATGTAAATTTGTCACCCACTCACATTTGTCATGCGGAGGCACATTGAAATTCTAAAGTGCGGCTAATGCCACGTACACACGATCGAATTGTCTGGCGTACCTAGTCCGACATACAATCCGACGGATAATACGGCGGACTTTCTACCGAACGGACACAGACACACAGAAAGTCCGGCGTTTGCTAGCGCGATGACGTACAGCACGTACGACGGGACTAGAAAAGGGAAGTTCAATAGCCAGTAGCCAATAGCTTCCTTTTTCGTACTTGCTTCTGAGCATGCGTCATTCTTAGTCCGCCGTACTAGCATACTGACGAACGTATTGTCCGCTGAAACCCAAGTCCGACGGGAAGACTGGAGTGCAATTTCTTAGTCCGCCGGGCTTCACGCTGGAAAAAGTCAGCTGAAGCCCACACACGATCGAATTGTCCACTGAAATGCGTTTTGGCGGACTAAGTCGCTGGACAATCTGATCCTGTGTACGCGGCATTAGCTATTTTTTTATGAGTTCTTCGGAATTGTACATGGAGGCAAGGGGTGGGTTGGATCAAAAAAATTAAATAAAAAATAAAGTAAGGTAAATAAAAACAAAAAAAAAAGTTGTTGCTTTTTAAGATTATGGAGAGAAGAGGAGTACAATGGGACAAAGGGGTATTTTGGCATGAAAGGACAGCTTCCAGCCTTTTCAATAGACCTTCAATAGAGGCCCAAGCTTTATGTCCATGCATAATGTTTTTTTTTGGCAGATAATAAGTCCTTAATCATCTCTTGCCTGTTGATAACATTAGCAGCAAATCCCATTTTCATTGGCCGGGCCAGTAAGACACCAGCCTGATGGGAGCCCTGTGTCTGTGCTTTATTGTAATAAAGAAGAATTGATTCTGGTATAAATACTCATATGGTTGTCCTTCTGCCCGTCAGTCCCGTCATTGTAGGAAAGTTGATAAAATATGACCTCTGTCGGTATATGGAATGAAGAAATATTCACACGTTGGTAGGTGGTTCTGTTGTGTTGATCAGTTTCTAATAAAGCGGTCGCTCCCTCGGTGAGATCTCACTTTGCTGTTTCCTTTAGATTAGAACTCTCATCGGAGGTCGATGTCGGAGGAGGACATGGACCTCGGATGTGAGATTTGTGTAGGAGAGGTGTCGGGTACATGGTATGGTGCCAGATTGTGCTGCAAGAAAAAAAAAAAATCTTGTTTAGAGGGCCAAGATTAGCAGGACTGGGATATCCTATTAGGGGGGCTAAGAGAGAGGTATGATAAATAATGCTAACAATAGCTGAATCCTCATATTTATACAGGCTTTTGAAGTATCCTATTTTAAAAAAAAAGAAGATATTTAATTACTGCCTATTGCTACAACTATGTATGAACATATTATTTTCAAAAAATATAGGGCGTGATTTACAAAATATACCTTCAAATGCCCATAAGTGTCCCATTGCCTTCTACCCTGGGAAATATGGTATACTAGTTGGGTTTGTCCATAAAAAAAAAAACCATGGTTGTCCACACTCTGCCCCCAAGCTGCCCACAGTCAACAAGTATCCCATTGGCTTCCATACTGAGAATTATGGTATACTAGATGGGTTGTCCATAAAAAGCCCATACTTGTCCACAGTCTACCTCCAAGCCATCCACAGTCAAGAGTGAATATGCACCATAATTCTCAGGAGGGAGAATTAAAAAAGCTGTCCACAGTTGACTGTGTTTATACACCATAATTCTTAGCCCTTGTACACACGGGTCGGACATTCCGACAACAAAATCTGTCGGATTTTGTCCGACGGATTTTGTCCGAAACTGGTGTTGCATACACATGGTCGGACAAAGTTGTCGGAAAATCTGATCGTTCAGAACGTGATGACGTTATTTCGTTAGGACGGGACTACGTTCAGGCTAGTAGCCAATAGCTTTGGTCTAGGAATTTGATCTGAGCATGCGTGGTACTTTGTCCAATCGGAATTCTCTACAAACGATCGGACAAAGTCCGATCGGATCATGTTGTCGGAAAATGTTATAGCTCAGCTCTAAAACTTTGTCGGTCGGATACTCCGGCGGAAACAGTCCGATGGAGCCCACACACGGTCGGATTATCTAACAACACGGTCCAATCGGACATTTTAAATCGGATTTTCCGACCGTGTGTACAAGGGCTAAGGGGGCTCTGTCCATAAAAAAATCTCATACTTGTTCTCAACTCTTTCTCTCCAAGCTGCCCACAGTTGACTGTGTTTATGCACCATAATTCTTAGCCCTTGTACACACGGTCGGAGATTCTGTCGGAATGTGTCCTATCGGACCATTTTGTCAGATAATCCGACTTTGTGTGGTATGACTGTTTCCGTCGGAATATCCGTCGGACCCAATATTCCAACTTGTTGTAAATATTTTCCGACAAACTGGTCCGATCGGACATACTCCGATCATGTGTAGAGAATTCCGATCGGACAAAGTGCCACGCATGCTCAGATCAAATTCCTACATCAAAGCTATTGGCTACTAGCCTGAACGTAGTCCCGTCGTAACGAAATTACGTCATCACGTTCTGAAAGATCGGATTTTTCGACAACTTTGTCCGACCCGTGTGTATGCAACAGTTTCGGACACAATCCGACGGACAAAATCCAACGGATTTGGTTGGCAGAATGTCCGACCTGTGTGTACGGGGGCTAAGAGGGCTCTGTCCATAAAAAAAATCTCATACTTGTTCTCAACTCTTTCTCTCCAAGTTGCCCACAGTTGACTGTGTTTATGCACCATAATTCTTAGGCCGTGTACACACGGGCGGACTGTATGGCCTACTTAGTCCGTCATACAATCCGAGGGACAGTCCGTCCTACTTTCGAATGAACGCACTTGACCACACACGGATGCACAAACAGTCCGTCGAAAGCTTGCGCGATGACGTGTACAGCACGTACGACGGGACTAGAAATAGGAAGTCCAATACACAGCAATGCAACCTTCCGCCGTGTAAATCCTTTCTGAGCATGCGCCATTCTTAGTCCGTCGAACTAGCCTATTCACGAGCGGATTGTCCGCTGAAACCAAAGTATGATGGACAGTATTACGGAAATTCCGAAATACTTAGTACGCCAGACTGCACGCTGAAAAAGTCCGCTGAAGCCCACACACGAGCGGACTGTCCGCTGAAATGTGTTTCGACGGACTAAGTTGGCCATACAGTCCGCCCGTGTGTACGCGGCTTTAGGATGAGAGCCGATGTGGGTATTTGTTGGCTTTGGACAGTTTGGTGTCTACATATCTATGAAAAATGTTTATACTATTTGTACTGGAACAGCATTAATATTGTATACAATGTTTTTTTATATATATATATATATATATATATATATATATATATATATATATATATATATATATATTATATTTTTATATTTTATATTTTTATACAAAAGTTTTTATATTTTAAAATATCATTAAGACAAATGGATTTGTGACAATACGTTGACTTATTCAGAAGTATAGAACTTAAAAAAAAAAAAAGTACCAAAGCGTCGACTAGACGGCGGTTATTGGTCTGCGTATGAACATAGCGATACAACAGTGAGACAGTATTGCATACAACATGTCGAGATTTTCTCTCTTTAATAAAACTCGTTAAAGGGTTCTGTCGTCTTCTATAGAACAAAAATGTATTTAATTACCTGCGTAGGACAGATGTTTTGATGAGCCTCAATACACAATTAGCACGGGCTGTCTGTTTTACTTAGCAGGATATCTTTACCGTCTCGTCTTTTTCTAATTCTTGAGTTTGAACGAGTCTCATGTAGCGAGGGCACAAGTAAGAGTTTCTTTTTCCTTTTTTGAAGGTTTGCCAGCATGCCATGTTCAAAGAATCATCTAATTCCCTTTTAATTAACCAATTAACGATCACGCTTTTTTTTTTTTTTTTTTTTACGGTGAGGAACGCTTACACTTTTATTGCGGTGAAACCTGGCCGGTGTCACTTTCTAAGCAGCATATTTATAGCAGATGTAAGTATATGGGATAGATTTTGGAGTCTATCGAATGATTAATTGCTTTCTGCTCTCCCAAGCACTATTATTGCCTTTCTGTAGTTATAGGTAGAAGTGAGTGAATTATACCGTCTGAAAGTTGAATTTGACAAAGCGCTGCAGATTTAAACAGGTCATCCGAGTTCGAGTCGTCTTCTTTTTTTTTTTTTTTTTAGCAATTTGTTCTCATTTTAATCAATACTATTTCAGTTATATGAGCGGTAATATTTTATTTATTTCTTGAAATACTGAAGTCACTAAAATCCTTCTTATCTGGGAAAGTAGGTCTGTAATTTCACATCCTGGCGAGTTACTAATCTTGAATTTGGCTCCAGAAACACAAAAAATTAGAAGGAACTATTGGGAGGATGGATGGGATGGTTTCCCAATCCTGTCTTTCGGTCCCACCCAGGGCTTTTTTCAGGGGGAACGCAGTTCCGGCACCTCCGGCAACGAATGTAAGTAATAGCAGGGAGTGCCGGGGTGTGCTGGAGGGTCTATTGATTCTGGCTACTGGGGAATCTATTTTTGTGTGGAGGTCTGTTATTGCTGGGTAGGTTTATTGTTGCCAATCAGGGGTGTTATTGTCAGGTCCCCTGAGACCAGGTGACAGATGCACTCTGTAGGAGTCGGAAGTGCACCGCTAGGTAGTGGACCCTAGGACTGACTGCTGCAGATTGTACCCAGGGAGATTCAGGACACGGGTCTACTGGATCACTAACACAGATCCCGGTTGGAGCTAGAGCATAGATTGCCCAGGGTGCGGAGTCTAAGAGCCAGCAGGTGTTCACCAGAGCCTTCAGTGGTGAGGATGGACTTGGCTGCAGTCTGGCTCCAGGTCGCGGCCCCTAGGGTCTCACAGCTTACGCTCACAGTAGACTACAGGAGAAGGAAGCAGCAGGCTGGAACAACAAGAATAGTAAGGGGATAAGGCAGAGGTCAGGGCAACTAGCAGACAGGAACAACAGAGTACACGCCAAAGGTTCAGGGTCACAGGCAGACAGGGATAGTCGGGGACATGCCAAAACGTCAAGGTCACAAGCAGACAGGAATCGTTAAGAACACGCCAAGGTCGGTAACAGAGACAAACGTAGAGCACACGGCAAGCAGGAAAAACAAAGCCAAACACACAAAGGAATACACAATGGTTGATCAGCACCGCTGGCTTGCAGTGCACAGGTTAATATAGGGTTCTCTGATAGGGCCTGGGGTGGAGCCATGCTTAGAGGAGAGGTTATAAAAACCACCAGGTGGAAGTGGCTGGCCTCTTAGTCTGAACACATGAGGGGAGGTAAGCAAACAGGAAGATCACTGCATAACCATGACACTTATGTTGCTTGGGGGGGGGTCAATTGTTGCTGGGATCGATCTACCGTTGATGGAGAGGTCTATTGTTGCTGGCTCTTGGAGGGTCTATTGATGCCGGCTGCTAGAGGTCTATTGTTGCTGGGGCGAGGTCTGTCGTTGATGGGGGCTCTACTGTTCTTGGGGTGGGGTCTATTGTTGCTTACTGCACTCCGTTTTTCTCGTTCTGTATTCTCTAAAAGGGTTGGTACTTGGAGGTGGGTAGGAGGTGGAACCAAGGGACAATGCTCAGAGGTGGGTAGGGAGCAGAAACGAAGGGTAACTCAGAAAGGGGGAGTTCTTGCACCTTTTTCTCTGAGAAAAAAAGCCATGGTCCCACCAATGAAATAGATCTTTACTGAAGATCCACAAAATTAGCTAAAGCTCATTGATATAGGGACACCTTAAGTTGTATAACATCTGCGGGTGGTGGGACTTGATAACTGGTTTAAAGTCTACATTAAGTTTAAAAAAAAAAAAAAAAAAAGTAGTTCTAAAGAGAAAACATTCTAACCTTAATGCATTAAGGTAAACTTTGTCCCAGTATTTGTATCTCCCCATTCACCTACTAAATACTCACCTCAGTATCCAGTTGCAGCTGGTGCTCAACATTTTGGGGGGGCATCAAACAAACCTGCCCCCCTCACTTGCAAAACCATCCACCACACCCCACCTGTGGGACATAGATGGGAAGGCCCGTGATCGGAGGTGGTGTGGGCTACTGGAAGCTGCCCCTGGCCCCCTTACTCGCACTAGAACACCCCCCGACGCGAAGGCGGACATCCATGTCCGTCCTTACCCCAGGAGGTGGTGCTGGCTCTGGAGTGGCTCTCCTGGAAGCTGCCCCTCTGCCCTTCCACCTGTTGCAGCTTGCTGTGAGAAGAGCAGAAGAGCAGGGCTGTTGCTTCTCCTCCTGTACGAACAGGAAGTGGGTTCTGAGACCCGATTGGCCGGGAGTCCTAAGACTCCCTGGCCAATCGGGTCTCATGACCCACTTCCTGATTGACTGGGAGAAGAAGCAGGAAGACATTAGCGAATATTAATTTGCTAATGTCACAACTGGGTGAAGCCAATTAGAGCCTCATGCTCTAATTATGTGCTTCAAAAAAGAAAAAAAAAAACATTGAAATCCATGCGTACAGCACCCTGCATGTAGATTAGGGGCTGGGCACCTTGATTAGGGGGGCAGTGCTCCTGCGCCCTTACATGAGTCTTCACTTGATCCAGTGCTGTGCCCCTCAGCATCTGCTCTCTCCTCTATCAAAGGTTTGTAAGGTAGCCATGCTGTGTGTGTGTATATATGGATACACACAGCCCGGCTTGGGAGCACGCGCGCCGATACGTTTGCCATCACAGGACATGGTTTCCTATGGTGGTACACGGAGAAGAGGAGGAGTCTAGAGCACCAGTGGGGGAACCTCAGAAGAGGAGGTAAAGGGAAGTACATACATAGGCCTGTATACATACATACAAATATATAAAGAAATGCCATCCTACTCATGGTGCAGCCACCTAAGACAAGCAATGACTGTGTACATATAGAAGAGACCAACCTAACATGAGATACCTAAAAGTGGAGCTCCACCCAAAAGGGGAAGCTCCACTTGTTTGTACCCTCCCCCTTCACTGCCGCACTACCACCTGACTTTGACAGGTACCCGCTCCTACTTTGGGCTCAGATTGCCGCGGCTCCTTCCCCTGCAGTCTTCTGGTACACATCACAGGTCCCAGAAGACTACGGGACCATTCACAAGATGCAGTGCGACTTGCACATGGGCAGGGGGAAACCAGCTGCGAAGCCTCTAGACTTTACGTTTCCTTCCTAAAGATGTCGGTGCCTGCAACCAAAGTCCATAGAAGAATCGACCGCATAAGGACATTGCTGGATTCAGGGGCAGATAAGTGTCCTTATACTAAAAGTCAGCAGCTACGGTATTTGTAACTGCTGACTTTCATTTTTTTTTGGGCGGGGGGCCTGGAGCTCTGCTTTAAGTTTTGAAAGTAACAAAAATAGGTAGCTCAAGGTTCTAAAGCCAGAAACCAGCATCGGCGCCCCCCCTTAGGGCGGAGACAGGGAATGGGACAGTGCACGGGGGGGGAGGGGGGATGTCTCACACCAGTGCCTAAAGAAAAGCCTCAGTATGGCAAACTGTTGCCTTCTAGAACAGTGGTCCTGAACCAGGGGGTGTTTGGCTCATTCTTATGGTTTAAGGAGATGGGCCGACTACCCAGCTCCCTGGAACTCTACAGTTGTTGCCGGTGCTGGGCAGAGGTTGGTGGCACTCTGCCAGGCTCTGCACTTCTGCTGGTTTTCTGTTAGTGGAGACCACGAGCCCATCCACCAACACCAGATTAAGCTGCAGTTGTGAGGTGACGACTGCATTCTCTCCTTGGATCCTGATCTGCAGCTCGCGATAGACTGCCACCTCCTCACCCTGGGCCTCCAGAATTGCTGCAGGTGTGGGGGAGAGGTCTTGGACCCTCTGTACAGTTGCCAGTACTTCTGCTGGGGGTTTGCTAGGTGGTTCCTCCTCTACAGAAATGTCTATTAAATCCCCAGTCTCTGGAATTGCTAAAAGTGTGGGACAGAGGTCTTGGGCCCTCTGTTCAGTTAACAGATCTTCAGCTGGAAAAGTTTATTGTAACTCCATAGATGCTGCTGGCAAAAAATCACATGTCCCTGTCAGTGTTGTGGGAGAAAGGCCAACTACCTCTTGTCTAAAGAAGGCCAAAGCCACTGTTAGTGCTGGGCAGAGGTTAGCAGAACTCTGCCCTGTTGTCAGCACTTCAGGTTTGGGGAAGGTTTGCAAACTCTGGAGTTTCCACTGCTGAATTCTCTGGCATGCTGCTGAACGTGTTCTAGCAGTTTCCTGTATGCCCTTTCCAGATGATGTTCCTTCCTTAGCAAATGCTCCAGATCAGGTTTAAGCTCTGAGACCCCTGCAAGACTGAGCATAGCCTCTCTATATTCTCGCAGGTCCTCAAGGGTAGGTTCCCCTTCATCGCCAAACACAAAACGATCTGTAAGGCCCTCCCACAGCAATCCAGGGCCTCCAAAGTAATTTCCCTCCGGAGAGCATTCTGTTATCTCCCCAAATACCCCTGCTCTGTGTGCCATTGCAGAGCCCGATAATGATTGTCCAGCTCTATCTCCTGCTGGACCAGCCTGTCCAACTCAGTCATCCATTGCTCCTGGGGCTGCTCCCCCAGGAATGCCATCCGCAATGACCGTTGGTCACTGGCCCATTGCTCTTGGGTTGGAAAGCACTTGCCCTGTTTTATACCAGCGAGCTGGAGGGCTCCAATCCAGAGCTCCACCCGAATCTGCTGCCTGAGCTTCAGGTATTCATCCTCAGACAGTCCTGGTGTATGCTGAAAGGACGATCCGCAGCAGCCCCGGAAACTCTGATGCCAGGTTCATATCTCTGCTGGG
Source organism: Lithobates pipiens (assembly GCF_037356315.1). Lineage (NCBI taxonomy): Eukaryota > Metazoa > Chordata > Amphibia > Anura > Ranidae > Lithobates > Lithobates pipiens. The sequence goes on from NW_027507787.1 coordinate 242,047,143, forward strand.
GTGAACAAAGTCTACTATCCTGATCTTGGATCCAGGTGGAGGTTTGGATGTCCCAGACTGCAGGAAGCAACCCTCTGCTTGCCACAAATGTGACATATCCAATCCCACACTCCGCTGAGTGCTTCTGTCAGTAATACCGCTTCCTCCAGTCTGACCATCAGAGAGATATATTATTATAGATGCATTGAATACAAGTCTAGATGAAAATAGCTTGTAGAATCTTGAATGATTTATTGGACAGAATACAGCCTTTTTATACACTTTTAACACAAGGGGTTAGATAACGAGGTAGGGCTGGCTCATGGATACTCCCCCCCTCCCCTCTAGCAACAACTTAAAAGACAATTATATAATTAACACAGCACTTAAGGCAGCCCAGGTGACCAGACAGTCCGTCTCCGGAGGTCAATATGATCAGCTCTTTCAATGATCATGTATTGGTCAGAATTAACAACCAAGAATAGTCTTTGGGCAAATCCAAGAAAACCTTCTCACAATAGCAGGGTTAATTAGCATCAATGGGCGAAATACTCTTAGCCCTTGTACACACATAATGATAATCCGACCATGTGTGGGCTTCATCTGACTTTTTCCGTCGGAATGTCCGACCAACAAAGTTTGAGAGCTGGATATAAAATTTTCCGACAACATGATCTGATCGGACTTTGTCCAATCGTTTGTAGAGAATTCTGCTCGGACAAAGTGCCACGCATGCTCAGATCAAATTCCTAGACTAAAGCTATTGGCTTCTAGCCTGAACGTAGTGCCGTCGTAACTAAATAACGTCATCACGTTACAAACGATTGGATTTTCCGACAAATTTGTCCGACCGCATGCATTGCAACACCAGTTTCGGACAAAATCCGTCGGAAAAAATCAGACGGATTTTGTTGTCGGAATGTCCGACCGTGTGTACAAGGGCTTAGAAGCCGTGGCAAGCCAGACTAGACTCATTCACATTATAGAAGACAACAGACAGGTGGCTGGAGTGACATCAGCATCTTCTATGAGCCCCAACATTGCAAATCAGTCACTATTTATAATATGACCAATACAGGGTCCTCAGAGTCTGTGTGTCTTGGGGGACATGGACCTGAATCTAAAGTAACACCACCTCAAGGGTCCCCAGGCATACAGCTCACAAAGAGAACCATTCCACCAAATGCCAGGGCCCATAATCGGTATGCCAGAGGCTAGCATTCAGTCCCCTCCAAAAGCCCCTGTCCCGGTTGAGTCTGTCACAGATATGATGTAGGAAGCCTGAAAGAAGTGGTTATAACTTACCTGAACCTTAGCCTTAGCCCTAGCCCCAACGGACACTGTGCTGAGCAATTTGGCCCAGCTCCCCACCCTCTTGATAAAAGTGTGTTCATGGCTATGATTAGAAGTGCATACGTTTGGAGAATTGAGGTATGGGAGGAGGCTGGGGGACAAACAGGCAGCTTCTTGGAGATCCTGCTGCTGATGATGATTTTTCAGATTGCCAATAGACATGTGCGCTTCGTTTCGTACGAATCACAAATTTCGTACGAATTTCCCAAAATTCGTACGTTTGGGAGGATCCGAAATACGAATTGCTGTGCATCCGAATTCTGTACGCAATACGAACTTTTGTTTTTTACGAATTTCGGATTTCGGATCAGTTGTCGTCATTATGCTTATGTCAGCACAGGGATGGTGGGAGCCCCTCATAATATGCACAGCAGAGGTAAAGCACCCGGAAGAAATCAGCATAGCACAGGGATGGTGGAAGCCCCTCATAATATGCACAGCAGAGGTACAGCACCCGGAAGAAGTCAGCATAGCACAGGGATGGTGGGAGCCCCTCATAATAAGCAGCCCCAGGAGGAAGTCAGCATAGCACAGTGATGGTGAGAGCCCCTCATAATAAGCAGCCCCAGGAGGAAGTCAGCACAGCACAGGGATGGTGGGAGCCCCTCATAATATGCACAGCAGAGGTACAGCACCCGGAAGAAATCAGCATAGCACAGGGATGGTGGGAGCCCCTCATAATAAGCAGCCCCAGGAGGAAGTCAGCATATCACAGTGATGGTGAGAGCCCCTCATAATAAGCAGCCCCAGGAGGAAGTCAGCATAGCACTGGGATGGTGGGAGCCCCTCATAATAAGCAGCCCCAGGAGGAAGTCAGCATATCACAGTGATGGTGAGAGCCCCTCATAATAAGCAGCCCCAGGAGGAAGTCAGCATAGCACAGAGATGGTGGGAGCCCCTCATAATAAGCAGCCCCAGGAGGAGCAGGCGCAAACTGGACCAGCGGTGCATGGCAGACAATCCGCTTCTCTCTTTCTCATCTAATGAAACTTCGTATTTCGGATAGGAAATTCTTCAACGGAATTTCGTATTTCGGATAAAAACCAAACTTCCATTAGCATCGACTGTCATATTGAGGTATATTTTTGCCTTTAAATTCATCGTAAAGAACGTTCGTACACGTTAACGAACCTAACGACAATTCGTATTTCGTACGAAACGGAACGGAACTTCAGACACAAAATACGAAGTGCGAATTAATTTTAATACGAATAGAAACAGAACAGAACAAAACAAATTTATTGACGGCGCCCATGTCTAATTGCCAATGGCAAGATCATTAGAATCACCCATCTGACATCGGCCTAAAAAGGGACCTGCACCTGAACATGGTGATTAAACGGGCAACTTTGCTACAAGATAACCACTGCCCTTTCCTGGTTACAGTTCTGCTTTAAGTTGAATACAGATAAAAGTCAGCCTGGCTTGCAGAACATTACATTGTGCAAAATGCTTGGATGATAACATCGAAAAAAACTGCACCCTCCTGTGCTCTCCCGTATAAATATGCATCATTATGTTCTATCCCATATAATGTATCCCTGGGCCGGGTGAATTCCTTATAAGACGTTCTTTCTTGAATAGTCCTATTCAGTATAGATGAAAGCGCTCGTCTCCACTGTGGTGTCATAGGGCTCGCTATTTTCCTGCTGCCCTAATGCATTTATCAGGCACGCACATCCTGGCATCACATAACCTCAAAGCCTGACCCTTGGTGGCCGCCGCCTCCGTGAAGCTTTTCTTCTGTGCACTGAAACGTTTCAGTTGTTAAAGAACAGAGCAGTCGGAGGGGATTAATTCCAGCGTCTCTTTTATTTTCCACTTGACAAATTGCTCTGTTGACACGATGCGCCTGCTGTGCCCTTTATTTAGTTAGGAAGTGTCAGCGGAATCCGATGTAGGTTCAGTAGCAATGAAACCACTTCTTTATGGGGATTCTCGTAGAGCAGGCCAGCAGAATCCATTTGAATTCTGTGTTCTGTACATATATTGTTCTTATGAGGAGGCGGCCATGATGGTCTTCTCATTGGGTCTTCGAGTTGCCGCACCGCTCTTGACCTTTCCCTTCTGAAGGATCTCTTTAAGTCTTGAGCTAATTTTTCAGTTGAGTGGTTCGATTGATTCATTGACAAGGCTGATGTAGTAGTGGACCTGATTCACATCTGCCCCGTCAGCAGCTTTTATTTGCCTGTAAGCATGCAGTTCAGGTGTGCAATGTTCTCTACAAGAAATACCATCAGGGGATTTAATGGGGGGGACGTGTGTTTTTATGTCCTGCAGAATTATGATGGATGGAATTGACCTCTTGTAGCTACTCTCCTGTAATATCCCAGATCATTCCTCCTTGAATTTCCTTGTTAGCGTTGTGATAGTAAGAGGCCCTGTCATTGTGGGAATGTAGGAAAATGTGACACAGGATTCGCATTTAGGGTGAATGCAAAGTACCAGACTAGCGTGTATGGGCAGAGAAATCAGTGTATTTAGCTTTCTCTGGATTTTGCAACACTGAATCAGAACATTCAATGCTGTGTTCGGATTTTGCTAGACGCCTGCAACCAGTCTGAGTGCACAGATGTGCAGGGCCATTATGTACTCAGGTCTGAGGATAGCTCACAGCTTTCAGTTTTGAGACAGCTCCTAGTTTGGGAGATGGAAGGTTTCACTCAGGGGTCAGAAGGCCCAATGAGAAGACAGAGGGTCTCACTAAGGAGTCAGAGGTGTCCCAGCGAGAAGCCAAGAGACAGAGGGTCTCACTGAGTGGTCAGTGGTGCCCCAGCCAGAAGCCAAAAGAAAGGGGGTCTCACTGAGGGGATCAGGGGTGCCCCAACCAGAAGCAATAAGTCAGAGGGTCTCCCCAAGGGGTCAGAGGTGCCCCACCCAGATGCAAAGAGACAGAGGGTTTCACCCAGGGGTCATAATAGCTCTAGCCAGAAACCAAGAGACAAAGGTTCTCACTAAGGGTTAGGGGTGCCCCAGCCAGAAGTCAAGAGACAGAGGGTCTCACTGAGGGGACCAGGGGTGCCCCAACCAGAAGCCATAAGACAGAGGGTCTCACCAAGGGGTCAGAGGTGCCCCACCCAGATGCAGAGAGACAGAGGGTCTCACCCAGGGGTCAGAGGTGCCCCAGCCAGAAGCCAAGAGACAGAGGGTCTCACTGAGGGATCAGGGGTGCCCTAGCCAGAAGCCAAGAGACAGAGGGTCTCACCAAGGGGCCACGGGCGCCCCTTGCCAGAGGCCAAGAGACAGAGAGTCCCACCAAGGGGTCAGAGGTGCCCTGACCAGATAACAAGAGACAGAGGCTCTCACTGAGGGATCGGGGGTGCCCTAGCCAGAAGCCAAGAGACAGAAAGTCTCACTGAGGGGATCAGAGGTGCCCCAACCAGAAGCCATAAGACAGAAGGTCTCACCAAGGGGTCAGAGGTGCCCCACCCAGATGCAGAGAGACAGAGGGTCTCACCCAGGGGTCAGAGGTGCCCCAGCTAGAAGCCAAGAGACAGAGGGTCTCCCTGAGGGATCAGGGGTGCCCTAGCCAGAAGCCAGGAGACAGAGGGTCTCACCAAGGGGTCAGGGGGTGCCCCAGCCAGAGGCTAAGAGACAGAGAGTCCCACCAAGGGGTCAGAGGTGCCCTGACCAGATACCAAGAGACATAAGGTGTCACTGAGATGTCAGGGGTTCCCCAGACAGAAGCCAAGAGACAGAGAGTCTCACCAAGGGGTCAGGGTGTTCCAGCCAGAGGCCAAGAGACAGAGGGTCCCACCGAGGGGTCAGAGTTGCCCCAGCCAGAAATCAAGAGACAGAGGGTGTCACTGAGGGGTTAAGAATTTCCCAGCCATAAGCCAAGAGACAGAGGTTCCAACCAAGGATCAGAGGTGTCCCAGCCAGAAACCAAGAGACAGAGGGTGTCACTGAAGTGTCAGAGGTGCCCCAGCCAGGAGACAGCAGCTATCAGGAGAACTACACTCCATAGGTCAGGTGTGGGCCATGCAGCTGGGCTCTGGGACTAAGTCTAGAGAGCTAAGTATCCAGGAGAGCTGGACAACACAGTCAGAGAAACTGGTAAGAGGTGCAAAGTGGTACTGCCATTGAAGCTGAGTGTGCTTATGAGCCAGGTGGCTCTGCATTTTCAAATTTTTGTATTCAGCTGAAGCCGGAGAAGTTCCCCTACATAGGAAACCCTTATGTTGGACTGGTTTGCTTTCTGTCATTTTAATAAAAGTGGGCTACCAGACCCTTAAATATACTTTCTATCTGCCGTGGATTCACTGTATAAATGCATCTACCAAAAGAGCTAAGTACCCCATGTCACAGTTTGTACCTCTTATAGGCTGACAAGAACCTTTGCCTATCCTGCCAAACACAAAAAAAATATATATATATTAATCAAACCTTACGCCGTGAGAATAAATTTTTACATGGAGCATTTTCTCTCCCCGTCCGCTATTCCCGGCGCGCTATTTTTCTTTTCATTTCAGCTGATAATGTTAAAAAATGAAGTTTACACTAAATAGCTGTAAGTCGCTGTCATCCCGGTAACCTGATAAATGGCTTCTCTCCTGAGAATTTCTTTTCTCTTCTTAACTTTGTGTTCCCGGAGATGTCTAACAGATTTGCCGGGAGTATTTACCCACAAGGCAAGAGCGGGACACGAAAAAAAAAAAAAAAAACTGTTTTAGCAGACGATCCTCTATGCATCAAAATAGACTTTGATACCTTGTGATTATCCCTTATTTCCTTGTCATCAACAGAAATTCTTGACAGTAAATCTTTGGGTTTTCGACTTTAAGCTCTGATTTCTGGAGCTGTAATACAATCGGTATTTTTAACTCTGGTTTAGGAACGGCATCCTGCAGGCAGCTCTGTCTCACCCCCCCCCCACGATCTGAGATGGGTGGTCAGAAATAAGATACCCGGGGCTATAACAAAAGTAACGCAAACATTTTTATTAAATAAAAGAAATTGGGCGCCACTATCCAAGTGTAGCCATTTATTAGCCCCCCCGTACACACGGGTCGGGCGTTTCCGACAGAAAATGTCCGATCGGACCGCGTTGTCGGATAATCCGACCGTGTGTGTGTGTGTGTGTGGGCTCCATTGGACTTTTTTTTCCCGTTTGAACGCCCGACCAACAAAGTTTGAGAGCCGGATATAAAATTTTTCCGACAACATGATCCGATTGGACTTTGTTCCGATTGTTTGTAGAGAATTCCGATCGGACAAAGGGCCACGCATGCTCAGATCGAATTACAAGACCAAAGCTATTGGCTACTAGCCTGAACGTAGTCCCGTCGTAACGCAATAACGTCATCACGTTCTGAACGATTGGATTTTTTCCGACAACTTTGTCCGACCGCGTGTGTATGCAACACCAGTTTCGGACAAAATCCGTCAGAAAAAAAATCCAACGGATTTTGTGGTCGGAATGTCCGACCGCGTGTACGGGGGGCTTAGACAAATGAAACCATAAAAAAATTAAAAATTATATATATATATATATATATATATATATATATACACATATATATATATATATATATATACACATATATATATATATATATATATATATATATATATATATACACACACATATATATATATATATATATATATATATATATATACATACATATATATATATATATATATATATATATATATATATATATATATATATATATATATATACTGCATTATTGTAAGGATATGTGGGAAAGGAAGGAGAGCCAGACCAAAATTCATTTATAGGTATATTACTAAAAAAACAGACAACGCGTTTCAGTTGTCAGAGGAACTCCTCCTTCATCAGGGCTACAACAAAACACAATACAATATAATGGAAATATAACTGTGACTGATAAAATCACAGAGTCTAAAGGCCCGTACACACGATCGGACTTTTTGACAACAAACATGCAAATTAGCTGTTTTGGGGCAACATCCGACCGTGTGTACGCTCCATCCGACAAACTTTTTTTTCGGTTTTCATCTGACTTTTGTTGGCTGTGCGAATGGACAAACCGTTTGACAACATAAGTCCGATGGAGCAAAGTCCGATCGTGTGTACAAAAAAACCAATCGGGCTTTTGTACAAAGTACAAACACGCCATGCTCAGAACCAATGCAAAAGATCAGACAGCAATACAGAAGTTGACCAAAGGGTGGCACCGGAGTAATCGAACGTCCTCTTTTGAAGTGTCGTCAGTACGTTGAAACGTCGCTACGTTCGTGTTTGTTGCCTAAAAAGTCAGATCGTGGGTATGCAATACAAACTTACGGTCAACGCCCCTTTGTACAAAAGTCCACAGAAAAGTTTGTACAAAGTCCGATCGTGTATATGAGGATTAACGCTCCTAGAACATCATGGATAACATACCGTGTTTCCACAAAAATAAGCCCGGGTCTTATATTAACCACTTGCCGACCGGCTCCTGTACATATACGTCGGCACTTTGAAGATGGATATCTCGGTAACGGCAGCAGCTGCTGCCACAACCGAGATAACCATCTTTTCGGGAGCCGGTCATATTTCCAATAATGGTGGTCTCTGCGGCGGATTCGCTGCAAGATCACCGTTATCGGCGGCGGGAGAGGGGGCTCCCCTCCCTCCGCTGCTTACCGGAGCCGCCGGCAGCAGTGGAGGCGATCTGGTCCTCCCGGTGCCTGGAGACGAGTGAGGCTAAGATGGCACCCCACCCGTCTCCATACCAAAGCAGGGCAGAAGCGACGTCAAAACTTCACTTCCGCCCATACCTCTTAAAGGCACATTTTTTCAAAGTCATTTTTTCAAATGACAAAATTGTTTCTTTTTTTTTATTGCAGGACTTTTTGACCCCCCAGATCTCATATTTAAGAGGTCCTGTCATGCTTTTTTCTATTACAAGGGATGTTTACATTCCTTGTAATAGGAATAAAAGTGACCCAATTTTTTTATTTTTTTTTTAAATTAATAAAATTAAGTAAAATAAATAAGATTTTTTTTTAACAAACGAGCTCGTGCGCAGAAGCGAACGCGTACGTGGGTAGCGCCCGCATATGAAAACGGAGGTATCGCCGCAATTGTTAGAGCGAGAGCAATAATTCTAGCCCTAGACCTCCTCTGTAACTCAAAATATACAACCTGTAGAATTTTTTAAACATCGCCTATGGAGATTTTGTCTTATTTTTTTATTCAAAAAAGTGAATTTTTTTCCCAAAAATTTGATTTTTTTCCAAAAAAAGGGCGCTTGTAATACCGCTGCGCAAATACGGTGTGAAAAAAAGTATTGCAATGACCACCATTTTATTCTCTAGGGTGTTAGAAAAAATATATGTAATGTTTGGGGGTTCTAAGTAATTTTCTAGCAAAAAAAAACTGTTTTAAACACCAAAATCTCAATACGAGGCTAGTCCTTAAGTGATTAATTTTGGCAACAAAAGACACAATAGGGCTTATTTTCGGGGTAGGTCTTACCATGCAATGTGCTGTCTTCTCCCCACCTCTTTTTCCCTGCCTGACAGGAATCTCCAGTGTGAACTGAATTAAAATGCTTGTAAACTCCTATAATCCACTTTATTACAGTAGTATATAATGTACAATATGTGCATTTCTGTAATATAATTGTGCCAAATACCTTCGTTATGGTGCCGCTCTGTGCTTCTGTGACCCGCTGGAGCTCTCTTCCCCGCAATTATATTACAGAAACACACACATACTGTAATAGAGTGGATTATAGGATTTTACAAGCATTTTAAACTAGGGCTTATTTTTGGGGTATGGCTTATATTGCAGCCCTCCTGGAAAATAATGCAAGGTCTTATTTTCGGGTTAGGTCTTATTTTCAGGGAATTACAGTACTTACTGTACGCACATTAGAAGGATAGATGCCGCTCAGCCCAAGCCCAAGCAAAGTAACAGTGTTGGCCTCAGCTGCTGCTCCAGCCATGCCCCCTGATGTGTTTCGCTCCATCCACTGGGGCTTGGTCACAGAGACCACCTCCTCCTGGGACCCTGTCCAGATCACAAAAATATCGTCGATGTACCTGTGCCAACAATATCGTCGATGTACCTGTGCCAAAAATATCGTCGATGTACCTGTGCCAAAAATATCGTCGATGTACCTGTGAGAGAATGTGGTATTGGTCCATTGACAAATTCTGTCCTAAAACAGGGATGCTACTTGCGGCGATGACCTTTATATTCTGCTAATATCAGATAGTAAGGGATAACATGTAATAGGTTCATGTTTTGTAATTAACACTATCAGAGGCTACATGGTTAGTAGACGCCATCACGCCACTATAAATATACTGCTTCAAAAGTTTTTGCCCTCTCATTACTTTGTATGAACTCATATCAAAGTCCAAGCACTCTTGGATGCTTTTTTCTTTCTTCTTTAATGTAAGGATAGGAATATAATTCCCAATCTCCATGCATAGGTCATCCAGGAATTGGCCAAGGTAAGAGAGGCTGGTGATGCAGAACTGTGCCAGGAAGCTGCTGAATGTAAACGTCAGTAACAAGACCTCAATGGAACGCAAGCTGTAGTGGATGCTGCTGGGGACCTCTGGACAAACTCTCAGCTAGCTCGGCTTGGCTAGACTTGACAGAGGGATGACATCAGAACACTGATGTTGGTGGGCAAACGGCAGTGACAGGACCCCAATGGAACGCAAGCTGCATTGGATGCTGCTGGAGACTTCTGGACAAACCCTCAGCTAGCTCGGCTTGGCTAAACTTGGCAGGGGGATGACATCAGGACACTAAGCGATTATTGATTGGTTTGCGCAAAAGTTATAGCGTTTACAAAATAGGGGATAGTTTTATGGCATTTTTATTAATAATTTTTTTTTACTAGTAATGGCGGCGATCAGTGATTTTTATTGTGACTGCGACATTATGGCGGACACATCGGACATTTTGTGACACATTTTTTGGGACCATTGTCACTTATACAGCAATCACTGCTATACAAATGCAGTGATTCCTGTGTAAATGACACTGGCAGTGAAGGGGTTAACCACTAGGGGGGCAGTGTAGGGGTTAAGTGTTCCTAGGGGCGTGTTACTAACTGTGGGGGGCTGGGCTTTGTGTTAGTGAACACTGATCTCTGCTCCAATCACATGGAGCAGAGATCAGTGTCACTTGTTGCTAGGCAGAACAGGGAGATGCCGTTTACAACGGCATCTCCCCGTTCAGCCTCCCCGTGAGACGATCGCGGGTATCCCCGCGGCGATCGAGTCCGCGGGACCCGTGACCGGACTCACGAGGGTCCCCACCAGCGATGGCAGGGCGGCATATAGAAATGAATGTACCTGTACGCCAATATGCCTGCCCGTGCCATTCTGCCGATGTACATCGGCGTGCGCCAGTTGTGAATTGGTTAAACCTGTTAATGTTTGGTTTCCTTTTTTTCTCTTATGTATGCTCTCTAGTCTGTCCTATGTTTAACCACTTGCTTACCGGGCACTTAAACCCCCCTCCTGTCCAGACCAATTTTCAGCTTTCAGCGTTGTCGCACTTTGAATGACAATTGTGCGGTCATACAACACTGTACCCAAATGACATTTTTATAATTTTTTCCCCACAAATAGAGATTTCTTTTGGTGGTATTTGATCACCTCTGCGGTTTTTATTTCTGGTTAAAAAAAATTCAAAAGACCGATTATTTTTAAATTTTATTATTTTTTATATATTTTTATATTTTGTTATAAAATTTTGTAAACAGGTAATTTTTCTCCTTCCTTGATGTACGCTGATGAAGCAGCAGTGATGGGCACTGATAGATGGCAGTGATGGGCACTGATGAGTGGCAGTGATGGGCACTGATGGGCACTGATTGCTTACACTGATAGGCAGCACTGCTAGGTTGCACTGATTGGCACCACTGGTGGGCATTGATAGGTGGCACTTGTGGGCATTGATAGGTGGCACTGGTGGGCACTATGGGCACAATGACAGGTGGCAGATGTGCCTCCTTCCTCTTCGGGACCGATGTCCCTTTAACATAAGCCGGTGATTGGCTTTTTTTTCTCCTCACCCTGTCAGCGTGAGGAGAAAAAAAAACGATCACCGAGCTTTTGTTTACATCATGCGATCAGCTATCATTGGCTGACAGCTGATCACATGATAAGGGGCCGGGACCGGCCCCTTACTAGGATCGGTGATCGGCCGAGTCTCCGTGACTCAGTGATCACAATGTGCTCCCCAGGGAGCGTGCACAGGGGAGGACGTACTATGACGGCCTCCCGGAAATTGAGTTCTGCACTGTAACCGTCATTCGGCTATGGCCCGGACCTCAAGTGGTTAAAATAAATAAAATGAAAAAAAAAAAAAGAATTTCTCTTGTATGTTTTATCTTTATATGAATTTTAATATTTTTGTACCAAAAAATTTCCCTTTTTACATTTACTATAATTCAAAGTGTTTTCTGGTGCCTCTAAAGTCCCCCCCCCCCCCCCCCTCAATCCAATTGTAAAAAAAATCCTGTATATTGATATGTTTGCGCAAAAGTTATCTTGTCAAACAGTATGAACTATAGGATATTTTTATGGCATTTTTATTTTTACTAGTAATGGTAGTGATCAGCAAATTTTTTGGTGGGACTGCAACATTGTAGCGGACAAATCTGACATCAAGTGACACTTTTTGGGAACCAGTGACACCAATACAGTAATCAGTTTAAAAAAAAAATAATACGCTGTCACTGTATAAAGAACACTGGCAGGGAAGGGGTTAACATCAGGGGGCGATCAAAGGGTTAAGTGTGCTCCTAGGGAGTGCTTTCTAACTGTGTGGGGGAGGTGCTTTGACTGGGGGCGTAGACAGAGATCTGTGTTCCTGCTTAGCACAAACACAAGATCTCCACCTTCCCCTCTTAAAAGTGGAGGGCCACCCTAAAAAAACAAAATTACATTAAAATGTTCCAAAAAATATGATTTTTTTTTTAAACTTACCAGAAAATGCCTGTTGCTAGGCAGATCGTCCTAATCTGCCTCTTCCTACTCCGCTGTGATCTTCGGTGATCTCCAGTCTTCTCCTCCTCCCGTTGTCTTCTGGGGAATGGGGCGTGGTGTGTTGTGGGAACTGTGTGTGTCCCAGAAAACACAGTGCCCCATTCACAAAGCGCTGCGCGACTCGCGCATGCGCAGTAGGAAACGGGCAGTGAAGCTGCAAGGCTCCACTGCCTGTTTCCCTTAGAATGGCAGTGTCGGGACACGATACGAGGGACGTATTGGCCTCGGGGGGGGGGGAGCAACATCGCGGGCGCCCTGGAGAGGTAAGTGCGCTTATTAAAAGTCAGCAGCTACAGTGTTTGTAGCTGCTGACTTTTAAAAAATATTTTTTTTTAGCTGACCCTCCCCTTTAACAAAACAGCGATCTGCCCTGTTTACTAGACATGTGAATGACGAAAAAATTTGTTTGGTTTTGATTTGCTAATCTAGTCATTTTGTTTAGTTGAATTCGGTTGATTTGTTCAATTTATATTCGTATTTCGTGTTTGGAATTTGTATTCTGAATTGTCAAATTTTCTTCGATTGTACCCATTTTTTTTAAATTCGAAACGTACAAAGCGATACATTTTCGAACCGGTCGAAACGAAAATTGTATATCGTTTTCGATTTGAATGCAGTGAAAGTGAACAAACAAAAGAAAAATCTTCATTAAACGATTGCAATGACTCTTTTGCCGCGTACACACGATCAAACAATCCGGTGGAAAAGTCCGGCAAACTCAAGTCCGCCGGACAATCCCCCCGTGTGTAGCCTCCGGCGGACTTTTTTTACCCAAAAGTACGGCGGACTTAGAAAGTAGTTTTGCACTCCAATCTTTCCGTTGGACTCGCATTTTGGCGGACAACCCGGCCGTGTGTGTGCCAGTCCTCCGTACTTTTGAGATGAAGGGACTTTTCCCGCCCGGAGAAAAGTCCGCTCATTTTGAGCGCGTCTCCAGGTAGCCGGAGCCAGCGAAGGAGGCGTCGCTGGCCCCGTCACCTGGTATGGACTTAAAGGGGAACCCCAACGCTGAAAAAAATCGGCGTGGGGGTCCCCCCCAGGTCCACATCAGATCCTTGTCCGAGCACGCTACCCGACCGGCCAGGAAAGGGGGGGATGAGCGAGCGGCCTCCCCTCCTGAGCCGTACCAGGCCGTGTACCCTCAACATGGGGGGTGCCTTGGGGAAGGGGGGGCTGCGCGGCCCCCCACCCCAAAGCACCTTGTCCCCATATTGATGAGGACAAGGGCCTCTTCCTGACAACCCTGGCCGTTGGTTGTCGGGGTCTGCGGGCTGGGGGCTTATCGGAATCCGGGAGCCCCCTTTAATAAGGGGGCCCCCAGATCCCGGCCCCCACCTTATGTGAATGAGTATGGGGTACAATGTACCCCTACCCATTCACCTTTAACCACTTTCAGACCGGACCATTTTGCTGGTAAATGACTAGAGGTCTTTTTACAATTTGGCACTGCGCTGCTTTAACTGGTAATTGCGCGGTCATGCAATGTTGTACCCAAACAAAATTTGCGTCCTTTTCTTCCCACAAATAGAGCTTTCTTTTGATGGTATTTGATTGCCTCTGCGATTTTTATTTTTTGCAATATAAATGGAAAAAGACCGCAAATTTTGAAAAAAAAATGATATTTTCTACTTTTTGTTATTAGAAAAATCCAATAAACTCAATTTTAGTCATACATTTAGGCCAAAATGTATTCAGCCACATGTCTTTGGTAAAAAAAAAGTCAATAATTGTATATTTATTGGTTTGCGCAAAAGTTGTCACATCTACAAACTAAGGTACGTTTTCTGGAATTTACGCAGCTTTTAGTTTACGACTGCCTATCTCATTTCTTGAGGTGCTAAAATGGCAGGGCAGTACAAAACCCCCCCAAATGACCCCATTTTGGAAAGTAGACACCCTAAGGAAATTGAGAAGAGGCATGTTGAGCCCATTGAATATTTTATTTTTTTGCCTCAAGCGATTGAATAATGACAAAAAAAAAAATTTTTTTTTTTTTTACACAAAGTTGTCACTAAATGATATATTGCTCACACATGCTATGGGTATATGTGAAATGATACCCCAAAATAAATTCTGCTGCTTCTCCTGAGTACGGGGATACCACATATGTGGGACTTTTTGGGAGCCTAGCCGCGTACGGGCCCCGAAAACCAAGAACCGCCTTCAGGCTTTCTAAGGGCGTAAATATTTGACTTCACTCCTCACTACCTATTACAGTTTTGAAGGCCATAAAATGCCAAGATGGCACAAAACCCCCACAAATGACCCCATTTTAGAAAGTAGACACCCCAAGCTATTTGCTGAGAGGCATGTTGAGTCCATGGAATATTTTATATTTTGCCACAAGTTGCGGGAAAATTACAAACTTTAATTTTTTTTTTTTTTTTTTTCACAAAGTTGTCACTAAATGATATATTGCTCACACATGCTATGGGCATATGTGAAATGACACCCCAAAATAAATTCTGCTGCTTCTCCTGAGTACGGGGATACCACATATGTGGGACTTTTTGGGAGCCTAGCCGCGTACGGGGCCCCGAAAACCAAGCACCGCCTTCAGGCTTTCTAAGGGCGTTACAGTTTTGAAGGCCATAAAATGCCAAGATGGCACAAACGCCCCCCAAATGACCCCATTTTGGAAAGTAGACACCCCTAAATTTAGGGGTACACTAGTGAGACTAGGTAATAAATGGCGGGTGCCCTGAAACTATAAAAAAATAACTAACCAACCAGCGTCACCTGTAACAGTTATATGGTGATCACTGGTGAAAGGGTTAACTAGGGGGCAATCAGGGGGCTTTATGCGGTAGTATATGGGGGTCCCTGGCGCTATAAAAAGCTGCGGCAAACCTAAATACCTACCTGCCTAACTAGCGTCACCTGTGACACTAATACAGCGATCAGAAAAACGATCGCTTATTAGGCTGGGTTCACACTGGAGCGATGCGGGAACGCCATGAATCCGCGGCGGGTTCCCGCATCGCATGCCTCCCGGCGGCAGTTCACACTGCCCTATGCGAACTGCTGGGAGTGTCAGTGAAATGTTAATGACACCCCCAGATCAGTTCGCATATCGCAGTGCGATCTGCAAACTCGGATCGCATGGTGTGAACACCCATGCGATCCGATTCTGCTGTGGACCAAAAAAAGGGTCCCGTGCGAGTTTGCGGCGGGTGCGGCGGGTGTGACACGAATTCAGCCATACTATCTGTATGGCTGAACTCGAATCGCACAGAGATCGGATGTGATTTGCACTGCAGTGCGGTGCGAATCACATCCGTTCTCAAACCGCTGCAATGTGAACCCAGCCTTAGTGACACTGGCGACGGGGGTGATCACGGGGTTAAACCTTTATTGGGGGGGTTAGGGGGGTACCTTAGAACTAAAGGGGGCTAACCCTAACTGCCCTAACAGTTATTACAGTCACAAATGACACCAATACAAAAAAATAAAAAAAAATAAATGCAATTGGTGTCACTGTGACTGGGGGGGTGATCGGGGGGTAAAGGGGGGGTGTGAGTGTGCCTGGCATGTTCTACTGTACGTGTGGTGTGTTGGTGCAACTCACCGATCCTCTCTCCTCGGTGCCGGAACGAAAAATACCGACACCGAGGAGAGATTACATCACTTCCTCTCCTGTGAGGAGAGGAAGTGATGTCATGGAGCATTTCTATTAGTCGGGAGCGATCGCGAGGGGGTGGCCATGAATGAATGGCCGCCCCCTCATCCCGGATCGCTCCCGAACGAATGCCGACCGCCGCAGGCACCGGGGGGGGACCCGATCGGGCCCCCCACCCGCGGGAAGGCAGGGACTTATATATACGCCCATATGCCTGCCCGTGCCATTCTGCCGTCGTATATCGTCGTGCGGCGGTCGGAAAGTGGTTAAATAAAAGTAAAAAAAAACACAACACACAAGGGTTAAAATAGTTTATTGCACAGCTCCGGGGGTCTTCTGTCCGTCTTCGGGGGTCTTCTCGCCGGACTCCTCCGCTATCTTCTTGTATCTCTTTTGCTAGTGGAGGAGCCCGGCTTTCTTCTTCGCCGCCGCCCTCTTCTTCCGACTTCGGGGGTCTTGTCCCCCTCTTCGGTTCTTCTTGTCGGGCCACCACGCCTTCTTCTAGCTCTTTTACAGCGGTGGCCCGGTCTTCTGTCGCCGCCGTCGCCGCTGCTGTCGCTGTAAAAAAGTGCCTTGTGTGGGCAAGTAGCACGTTCGGAAGTCTGCCAGACTAAGTCCGCCGGATAGTTGGCTATGTGTGTACGAGGCATTTGAATCACCATTGGCTTAAAAAAAACAACATTATTTCAGAATGTTCCTCTAATAACACACACAGTCTTTGATTTCAGCAATATGTGTACAGCTAGAATTCGACTGGAGTTCAATGTAAAATTCGACTCGAAATTTCAGTCCGAATTTCCAAAATTCGGACGAATTTCATTTAGTTATTCAGAGCGTTTGGTAAAAATTGTTTATAGTAATTCGGGTATTCGGATGTCTCCAAATCACAGAATAACAAAAAATGTGTTCGAAAATTAGTTCAGAACGAAACGTAGCGCACATGTCTATTGTTTACATAGAAATAGGAAAAAAAAATTTGCGCTATACAAATCAAATTAAATTCAAGTCCATATGTGTACCAAACAAATGATACATGTGAAAAGGTACTCCATATTAACGTGATTCCGTATCCATATCACCAAATATCCCAGTGAATCCACCACCAGCTATGGAAAGGCTCACCAGATCCAGTGGACCTCTTATCACAGGGGGATCAATGAACGCCTGCGGCTTAAACCCAGCCAGGGCTTTTCTTCACACTTTAGGATCACGCCACTCTCTGGAAGGTGTCAGTGGAAATGGATAAGGGGTTGCAAACCGAAAAAAAAGAAACCAAAACGGCTCCACATAATGTAAAATATCCTTTAGGTTTATTAGGGACCTCCCTCACAGCAATATACATTGAGCTGACATCTAAAAAGCCTTAAGTTTAGTGTGTAGGCCAGAACACATCTAAACAAACCCGATCGTCGGGGACATGAGAAGAGAGATGGTGACGTCAGCATGCCGCTGTGGCCTGCGCGTTTCGTCACAACTGACGTTGTCCTGGCTTACAGTTTACATAGGCAGACCGCCGCTCTACCTTTCTCAGGGGAGATTGCGGGGGTGCCAGTGAACATTGGGGTCCAACTGGACCTGCTGACTGGCTCCTGCTGTGTCCAATCACAGCAGGAGCGGGGCAAGCGGCGGCGTGTGCGCGTGCACCACAGACCCAGAAGAACCTGTACATGCTTTCGTCCTAACGGGCCACTCTGCTGCAGTAATAGTATGTGGGCCACTCAGGAAGTAGTTAAACAGGCATTTTGTCAGGGCTGGGCTCAGCCCTCCCTTCTCTGAGCTGGCCTCTCAGCTGTCAGCTAATTGCCAGCTCCTATCTCTCCACAGGTACTCAGCTGTTGATGATATCCTGCTCATCAGTCCTGCCTACATAGGTCTCTTTCACACGAACGATCCATTCAGGTCAGCCTGTCAGTTTTTTTAGACAAACCTGAACGGATGCTCCATAGACCTCTATAGAGCGTCGGATGTCAGCGGTAACAAGAAGAAGTGTGACAGAGGAAAAACCTACTTTTCCATCCGTCTGAGGATCGGATCGGGTGACGGCAGATTCTGAGGTCCGTCGTCATCCGATCTCCCATAGGGGAGAGCGGCGCTCTGACAGGTCTGTCCCTAAACAGGGTGTGCAGAGACTGACCTGTCTTCTTCCTGCTCAGTGGGGATCGACAGAGCGATCCCCGCTGAACAAGCGGATGTTCACAGAGCGGATCATCACAGATCCGTCCCGTGTGAAAGAGATGTTCAGCCCAGTGGA
Organism: Lithobates pipiens; assembly: GCF_037356315.1. NCBI lineage: Eukaryota > Metazoa > Chordata > Amphibia > Anura > Ranidae > Lithobates > Lithobates pipiens. Next base: position 242,065,337 of record NW_027507787.1, read on the forward strand.
GCTCTCCCTTTGCCTTGGTCAACATCACAGAGACTATCTCCTGCGATCCTGTTCAAGACTTGCTTTGCTGACATCCCTTATGGCTCCAGATCCTGTTTGCTGTTCCACTACATTGATCCCTGACTTCTGGCTTGGCTGACTATTCGTTTCGGTTACTGAACTTTGGCTATGTTTTGACTACATGTGTGATTTAACTGTACTTCTGTCTCTGCCTGATTTCATGGTTTCCGACACATTTGGAAACCAACCTTGAGAAAATGCCATGAAGCCATCACTGGAGTTCATGGAGGCAGGAAGTGGAGGAAAGTAGGCCGCAAGAGATCAGCAGCACAACAAAAACATGAGAATAAGGTGTAAAACAGTTTTATGTGTTAGGAAGACATCAATCATAACCTTTTATTGTGTGTGTGTTAAAATGAATTGCATTAAGACAGCCTATTCATTTTAAATGGACCATCAAAGCACTACAGTGCACTCACAAATGCAAATTACCCTTTTATTTGAAGTAGTGCTTCACAATGCGTGTCATACAGTACAATACACAGCAGCGGGTATGTTTCTTTCTATTGTGTAGCGCATTGGGGTTCTGTCTGTAATGAATGGCACCATAACATCTCGCATTTTGGAGAAATGCGTTGAAGTACAATTTAACGCGTGTGTTAAATCAAATCCAATCCATTTCTCCTCTCACACCTGTTCACCCCCCTATGGAGCAGAGCAGTGTTTACATTTCTGAGATGGACCTGTCTATTCCGCAATAGCTTTGTCATAAGATAACAAGGTAAGATGTTTTGCTTTTTTTAACCTCTTCAGCCCCTGAAGATTTTACCCCCACCCCCCCCCCCCCCCCATGACCAGGCTATTTTTTGCGATACTGCACTGCGTTACTTCAGCCCCGGAAGGATTTGCCCCTACCTATAATATATATATATATATATATATATATATATATATATATATATATCCTTCTAATTTGTTGGAACATACGGCTACAAATATGAAACATTGAATTATAGTGCAATTGTTTAATTACATGAGGATAGTTGTTGCATATATTGATGATATACTGAAAATGATATTCTTGGTGTTTAGTTCTTAGCAGAGTATTACTGGATTGTTATTGTTTTGTATTGTTATGTCTATTTTTCAACAATAAAAAGAACGTATGCTCTACAATGTCCATGTGGGCTGATATATATAGGCCGGACTAAAAGACTTTTAAGGATAAGAATAGCGGAACATGTGGCTAATATTAAACTGGGTTTTAAAGACCATAATGTCTCCCTACATTTTAAGATTTTTCATAATCAGGATCCGTCTGGACTTAGATTTTGGGGTGTAGACCATATGAAACCCGCCTGGAGGGGGTCTAACTTGGTATGGGAGTTGTCTAAACGTGAAACAGAATGGATATATTTGGTCGACACTTTGACCCCAAAGGGGTTAAATGTGGACCTAGATATTAATTGTTTCATTAGTGATTATTAAATTTGTGGTATATGTCCTTTGCCTTTTAATATAATTTGTAATAGTTTTTAACTTTTGTAGTAATATTTATTTGGGTGTTTAGGTAAGATATATATGGAATTGATTAATGAGGTCATCCACGATATAGAGGTGTACGTGTGTACCACTATATTACCCTTATGAAGTTTTAGTTATACCTATACCCATTTTTTTATACACAAAGAGTTTATGTGCATAAAGGCCATTGACACTTTCTGTTACCTGGTAACCATAACTGCTCTATGGTTGATACATTATTGACTATTTCTTGACATTGGCTGAGTAGTAGGATCTTTATGGCCATTAGAAGTTGAACAGCTCCAAATAGTTATGAATTTATAACATTTTTAATATTTTTTATATTTGTAGTAATTTTTATTGATTCGTCTTTCCCGCCCGAGTTGGTTTTTGAAAATAGGCCTATTAGTAAGAAGTGTTTAATACTTTTTCTAATTAGAATGGCATTTCATAGAAAAGAGAAAACCTGGGAGTTGGTGGATATATATATTATAATTATTGTACCTGTTCCCTATGGCGAATAATTTCAGGGTTTTATGGGATGTATTTTAGTGTGTATTTTAGTATTTTAGTGGTGATTTTAGTGTGGTATATATGTATATATATATATATATATATATATATATATATATATATATATTGGAGGATGCATATAATATTTATACCAGCTTCGTTTAAATAGCTCTTACTTGCTAGAGAGATGGTGCGGAGACCTCTCATGTACATATATGGTCTTGCTTACAGATCAAGTACACATACAGGGATTATATGAGAAAGTAGTGTTTTTTTACCATCTTCCTGTGTGTAGTGTTTTTTTACCATCTTCCTGTGTTATTTATATTTGTATTTATATATGTTTATTTAGATCTTTTTTTGTTCATGTATTTAGATTATTGATTATTACCTTTTAATTCTAAATGCAGCTTTTTATCTTTTATGTATTGTTCCTAAAAAAGCAGAATGCTCACTGCATCTGTATCATGTTGCTGCTAATCCGGCCACTGATTGTGTCTGTATAGGCATCTCTCCCCTGTAATGAGAATCGAGCTGTGTGCGCCCTGTTGCCGTGGCGATGTGCAGCGTCATGGGGGCTTGACTGTACACTGTTGCGCGATTGGTTGATGGGGTGGGAAATGGCTGTATATATATTTACCGCTGGCGTCGTGTAGCCACGCCCTCGGTTGAAGTCGGAAGTGACGAAATGCGTCAGCGCGTGGCCTACACTACACTACCGGAAGTGAGGTGTGCGCTCCACCGCTGACCACAGACCAGGAAGTTATGCACAGTGTATACAGCGGAACACTGGTGGATGACTGGGAGATCTGAACATTCGGTGAAGTACATACTTTTAAAATGCTGACGAATTTCTAAACAATGTACGCAGTTATTTAAATGGGATTTTAGTGTTTTTTGTGAACCTTTCAAAAATAAAACAGTATTATGCTATGTGCACACTTTGTTTTATTTTTATGATAAACTGGGAGGACTGCTTGGGACTGCAACGCTAAGGTGATATATAGGAAGTTTTCTATACCAAAAGAAGGGATTACTCCTTAAAGGCCTATTATACCAGCAGTTTCTGGTGAGTTTAACCCCTTAGGGGGTACGCATCGCATGTGGTGAAGCACTCCCGTTTTGTGGTGGAAGGAAGGTTGATAGCACTTTGATCACCTTGCAACGCTGAGTAGATCACTATAAACACCCTATCTGCACACTAAGAACTTTCTAGTGATTTCTCGTACATTGCTGCTTCTGTTAAGGACTCTTTATAAAGCGCTGTTGTAATGCGAATATTCTCAGATATATATTGATGAATTGCTAGTATTACCTTTTTTTTAATAAAAAGAACGTATTAAAGAAAATTAAGATTCTGGTACACAGCAGTTTTGACCTTTTTTTTTTTTTAAAAGAGGCAAATGTGTAAATTTATGTTACATGTATAATAATTTTAACAAACAAAACAAACCCCCCCAAAAAGTTTAAATATTAATAGGTAATAAAATTGAAATAAATAATCAGCATGGAAATAATGGTTGAAGGGAGAAGGAGAATAGGAAGTTAACTAGAAAAGTCTACAATTTCTGGGGAAATTGTGTGAAGTGTTCTTGCCTCCACCTACTGGAGTGGGCGGAGTAACTGGGTGGAGTGGCATGAGTAACTGTGAAAAGTGTTAAAAAGCTTAATATTTTAAAAAGTATCAATAGTAGTAAAAAAGTTGAAGAAGATTTTTTTTTTTTTCATGGGGTGGACATAATGTTTTGGCTGATCATGTGGTGGTCATAATGTTTTGGCTTTTCATAATGTTTTGGTTGGACATGTGGTGGTCATAATGTTTTGGCTCATCATGGGGTGGTCATAATGTCTTGGCTGGTCATGGGGGGGTCATAATGTTTTGGCTGATCATGGGGTGGTCATAATGTTTTGGCTGATCATGGGGTGGACATAATGTTTTGGCTGATCATGGGGTGGTCATAATGTTCTGGCTGATCATGGGTGGACATAATGACATTTGTTGCTTACAAGGTAAAATCTGTATTTTTTTGCTAGAAAATTACTTAGAACCCCCAAACATTATATATATATATATATATATATATATATATATACACACACACACACATATTTTTTTTTTTTTTTTTTTTTTTTTAGCAGAGACCCTAGAAAATAAAATGGTGGTTATTACAATATTTTATGTCACGCTATAATTTTTCCCAGCGGTCTTTCAAACGCAATTTTTAATACACTTTAATACAAAAAAAAAGCCCAATTTTTTTGTATAGTGTAAAAGATAATGTTAGTAATTAGATACCTAACATGTCACGCTTTGAAACACTCGTGGAATGGTGACAAACTGCGGTACTTAAAAATCTCCATAGGTGACTCTTTCCATTTTTTTTCATGATTATCTGTTTAGAGTTAGAGGAGGTCTAATTCTAGAATGATGTCTTTCACTCTAACGATCGCAGCGATACCTCACATGTGTGGCGAGCGCGGAGGGATGGGGCGCTTTTAAAAAAAAAAAATTGGCTTATTTCCTATTTATTTTTTTATTTTATTTTTTACACTGTCCCTTTAACAAAAAAATAAAGAAATAATAAAAAAAAAAAAATATATATATATATATATATATATATATATATATATATATATATATATTTATATATTTATGTATTTATTTATTTATTTATTTTTTGTTAAAGGGACAGTGTAAAAAATGAAATAAAAAAATAAATAGGAAATAAGCCTTTAAAAAAAAAAAAAAAAAATATATATATATATATATATATTTTTTTTTAAAAGCGCCCCATCCCTCCGCGCTCGCCACACATGTGAGGTATCGCTGCGATCGTTAGAGTGAAAGACAGAAAAAAATATATAAAGAATAAAGAAAAAAATATATATACACATGTGTATATATATATTTTTTTTCTTTATCAGAGACCCTAGGGAATAAAATTATGATTATTGCAGTTTTTTTATGACACATGGTAATTGCGCAGCAGTTTTCCAAATTCAGTTTTTTGAGGAAAAAATACACTTTAATTAATAACATTAATAATAATAATAATAAAAAACAACCTATACCCCCCCCCCCATTTTCTTTTTAAATATGAAGGATGATGTTACACCGAGTAAATAGATACCTAACGTGTCACACTTTAAAATTGAGCATGCTTGTGAAAGGGTGAATGATGGTACTTAAAAATCTCCATCAGCGACACTTTTACATTTTTTACAGGTTACCCGTTTAGAGTTACAGAGAAGGTCTAGTGCAAAAATGATTTCTCTCGCTCTAATGTTCATGGCGATATGTCACATGTGAGGCGTGAACACCATTTACATATGCATGGGTGACTTATGCTCGTATTCATTTCTGCGTATTTTTACGCTGTCCTTTCATTTTTCATTTTTTTTTTTTCTTTCAATAGATTTTTTTTCAGACAGAAGGAAGAGAATTAAAAAAATGATAATGTCTTACATGGTACCAGTAGATACGAACTGCAAAAACCAACGGTTTTCTGTACTCCTACTTCTGGACTCTTCAGTTGCCTTTGACATGGTTGACCACCCTCCTCCTCCTCCTCAAAAAAAAAACGTTACTCCCTCGGTCTTGGTGGCTGTGCTCTTCAGTGGCTCTCATCCTACCTATTCCAACGCACCTTCGGTGTCACTTACAATTCTACTTCCTCCACTCCTCTTCTCTTTTCTTCACCGTCGGAGTCCTCCAAGGTCCTTGTTCTTGGACCTCTTTTATTTTCAATCTACACCTCTTCCCTGGTCCAGCTGATAGCCTCTCACGGCTTCCAATATCATTTCTACGCTGACTACACACAAATCTATCTCTCCACCCCTCAACTCACCCCATCAGTCTCCTCACACATCACCAACTTACTAACAGACGTATCTGTATGGATGTCACACCACTTCCTCAAACTCAACTTGTCCAAAACCGAACTCATAATATTTCCTCCCCCACGCGCCTCTTCCCCCGACTTCTCTGTCAAGAGCAATGGCACAACCATCCACCCATCCCCCCATGTCAGGGTTCTAGGTGTTATCCTTGACTCTGAACTCTCTTTCCGGCCCCACATCCAATCACTTTCCAAAGCTTGCCGCCTCAACCTCCGCAACATCTCTAAACTACGACCCTTTCTAACCAACGAAACCACAAAGCTCCTGATTCACTCCCTGGTCATCTCTCGCCTTGACTACTGTGACTCCCTCCTCATTGGCTTACCTTTAAATAGACTCCTCCCCCCTTCAGTCCATCATGAATGCTGCTGCCAGACTCATCCACCATGCAAACCGCTCAGTGTCTGCTACCCCTCTCTGCCAATCCCTCCATTGGCTGCCACTCGCCCAACAAATTAAATTCAAAATACTAACATTAAGTTACAAAGCCACCCACAACTCTGCCCCCTCAGCTACATCACTAGGCTAGTCTCAAAATACCAACCTAATCGCCCTCTTCGCTCCTCCCAAGACCTCCTGCTCTCTAGCTCCCTCATCGCCTCCTCCCATATCCGCCCCCAGGACTTCTCCCGAGCCTCGCCCATCCTCTGGAATTCGCTACCCCAATCTGTCAGAATGTCTCCAAATGTATCCACTTTTAGGCGATCCCTGAAAACTTTCCTCTTCAGAGAAGCCTATCCTGCCTCCATCTAACAACTGCACTATTCTCTCCATTGGCTCGTCCCCCACAGCTATTCCCCTCTTGTATAACTTGACTCTCCCTCCTAGATTGTAAGCTCTAACGAGCAGGACCCTCTGATTCCCCCCCCCCCCCCCTGTATTGAATTGTATTGTAATTGTACTGTCTGCCCCAATGTTGTAAAGTGCTGCACAAACTGTCTGTGCTATATAAATCCTGTATTATAATAATAATAATACACAGCAGGGGTACATATCTAAAAATGAATAGCAAGTGAAAAGTCTTATAAGCCTTCAGATAACGAGCAGCGGAACGGGGAAACCAGACAACCATTCTAGAGATATAAAAGGGGGGGCGACCGCCACCTCCCATCACCGTGAGTGGGATTAAGCTGCGTCAAGGAGTGGGGGGGGGGGGGGGCGCCACGCCCTGACCTTTGGTTACTAAATACGAAATAGTGATATATCGAAAACTGTATAAGCTAATAAACCGGTAAAGGCTCAAAGATATGGTGTATCCATTAAACTGTAGGGTACAAATATATACCGCCTCAGAAAGGACCATGTAATTATTCAACTGAGACACACATTGAAACGATTGCTCATAGTAATACTGGGTGTACATTAAGGTGAGTGGCGCCTCATAGTAATACTGGGTGTAGATTAAGGTGAGTGGCGCCTCATAGTAATACTGGGTGTACATAGAGGTGAGTGGTGCCTTAAAGTTGGTAGGAGAGAAAAGGAGTCCATAACAGGAAACCCTTCATTTAAGAATCTGTATATTTCTGTATTGGGGAATGTCTACATCAAGGTTTTAACTCATGTGAGCTCCCATTGCCCATTTACGTGGCTCCAGGCTGACCAGAGCATATATGAAAAGAAGAAATAAGAGTGGCGCGCTTATTCAGTAACGTGACATGAACTAATCTACTTAAAAAAGTTAACATAAGTATCTAAAACATACAAATACATAAAAGTCCAACTAAAGCCCAATGGTAGGAGTCAGTTCACAAAAAATCTCATAGGGGTAAGTTGATAGAAGAAAAAACACACAGCCCATCAATCCAAACATCGACTGTTATATTTATGAATTGGCCGCTCACCTCCAAAAATGACCCAAAAGGTCAAACAAGGCTCATCAGATAGTCAGGTAAGAAATCCTGCTGATGGGTCTCTAGAGACATCCAGGTCCCAAGCGAAGACGAGGAACTACGTCCAGATCTTGCTATCAAAACATCTTGGGAAACACCATATGTAGAGGAAACGTCTCGCTCCGAGAAATGGCACTTCTTGTATAAATGGCGCTCAAATGAAACAAAGAACAGCCATTGGATATTGCCAAATAAAAAGTTAATTTATTAAGTAAAAGAAGCTGCTTACATCAAGTAAGACTAAAAATCGCAGTAATAAACAATGGGAGTAGTGACACACTCGCCTCCTCACCGCACTTCCGTAAAAACGCCACTGGAAATTGCGACGTCATTGCCGGGCGCCATTTTATGGAAGTGCAATTTTTATTCTTGCTTGATGTAAGCAGTTTATTTTACTTAATAAATGTACTTTTTATTTGGCAATATTGCACAATGGCTGTTCTTTGTTTCCTTTGAGCGCCATTTATACAAGAAGTGCCATTTCTTGGAGCGAGACGTTTCCTCTACATATGGAGTTTCCCAAGATGTTTTTATACTAAGAGTTGGACGTAGTTCTTCGTCTTTGCTTCGGACCTGGATGTCTTTACAGATCCATCAAGCAGGATTTCTTATCTGACTATTTGATGAGCCACGTTTGACCTTTTAGGTCATTTTTGGAGGTGATGGGTAATTTTTTGGGGTCATTTTTGGAGGCCAATTCATAAATATAACAGTCGATGTTTGGATTGATGTGTTGTCTGTTTTTTCTTCTATCAAGTTACCCCTATGAGATTTTTATCTTTCTGTGAACTGACTCCTACCATTGGGCTTTAGTTGGACTTCTATTCACATTTATGTATTTGTATGTTTTGGATACTTATGTTCATTCTTTAAAGCGGGATTGCACTGCGGAAAAAAAATATTAAAAGCCAGCAGCTACAAATACTGCAGCTGCTGACTTTTAATAAATTGACACTCACCTGTCCCGGGGTCCAGCGATGCCGGCAGCCCAGGGCGATCGATCGCTCGGCTCTCGGCTGCTGCCGCCACCATTCTAGGTGAGGGAATCAGGAAGTGAAGCGAATCGGCTTCACTTCCCAGTTCCCTACTGCGCATGCGCGAGTCACGCAGCGCAATAGGAATTGTCCGCGCTGTCTCTGAGACCCGTGTGTGTCCCAGCAGACAGCGCGGCGGGGCAGGAAATGGCATAGACTCCCACGGGAGTCTATGCCCAGAAGTGGATGTAAATACCTGTCTTTGACAGGTATCTGCACCCCTCTCCCCCCTGAAAGGTGTCAATTGTGACACCGGAGGGGGGGAGGGTTCCGATCAGCGGAAGTTCCACTTTAGGGTGGAACACCGCTTTAAGTATATTAATTCATGTCATGTTACTAACTAAGCATGCCACTCTTATTTCTTCTTTTTACATTTGATTACGCCGTGTTTTTTGGGTACACTACCAAGTGGTTGCAGCTAATTCACGATCACTATACATTTATTATGTATATATTTTTTTTCTTTTCTGAGTTTATTTTGACTTTATTCACTGTAGGTTGATGGTTTATATTTTCTTTAAAATTATACATAGTCGCGCAGAAGTTTTTTTCCTTTATAACACAGACCTGAGTACACAAGCACTCTCTAAATTTCATTATTGCAGGAGAAGAAGCCATTGAGGGTTATTTACTAAAGGAAAATCCACTTTGCACTGCAAGTGCACTTGGAAGTCAAGTCGCTGTAGATCCGAGGGGGACATGCAAGGAAAAAAAACAAACAAAAAAAAACAGCATTTTAGCTTGCACATGATTGGATGATAAAATCAGCAGAGCTTCCCCTCGTTTCAGATCTACCCCTTAGATTTACAGCGACTGCACTTCCAAGTGCACTTGCAGTGCGAAGTGTATTTGCCTTTTCGTAAATAACCCCCATTGTGTCCTTATATGACTTTTTTTTTTAAATGTTATCACTTTTATTCCTATTACAAGGAATGTAAACATCCCTTGTAATAGAAATGAGGGTGACAGGTCCTCTTTATGGAGAGATCTGCAGTCAAAAAGACCCCAAATCTCTCCTTTATCCACTTCAGTCACATCATAGGAAATAGGTCCCATAAGTTGAATAGAGATCACCCGTGAAGAAATTAAATATGGTTGAACATCTCCCTCACCACCACATTGTAAAGTCAGCACGCTTACCAGAAGATGTTCTGGTGTGTACTGAGTCAATCATGCAGTTATGAGGAATCGCCTCAATCATGTCCTGCACTCTCAGACAATTGGGCAGCACAGTGGTGTAGTGGTTAGCACTCTCACCTAGCAGTAAAAAAGGGTCGCTGGTTCAAATCCCAACCACGACACTACCTGCCTGGAGTTTGCATGTTCTCCCTGTGCCTGCATGGGTTTCCTCTGGGTGCTCTGGTTTCCTCCCCCACTCCAAAGACATGCAGGTAGGTTAATTGGCTTCTGTATAAAATTGGCCCTAGTATATGAATGTGGGTTGGGGACCTTGGATTGTGGGCTCCTTGAGGCTAAGGACTGATGTGAGTGTGCAATGTATGTGTAAATTGATGGTGCTATATGGGTTCTATAAATAATATAATAAATGAGCATCTTTATGAGTTGCAATGTACAGGGATAGGGATTGTAGACATACACACTCATTCAGGTTGAACTGGATGGACTGGTGTCTTTATTCAACCTTACTAACTATGAATTGATAGGAAAATCCACCAGCTCTGAGTTGGGTAGAAAGGTTCCACCTTCAAAGGGCAGGCTCCCGATGCATGGCAGACCACATCAGATAGACAAGCAGTTCTCGAACATATGTATTCCATCATCAAACCCATAGAAAAAAAAGAATCGGAATGACATCGCGAGCACCACCCTTGACCTCACGGTACCAGTATATGAGTCCACATCTTCTGGTAAGCCGGGCTGACTTTACAAGATGGTGGTGGATCACACAGTGAGTGAGATGTTCAACCGTATTTTGTTTCTTCATGGGTGATCTCTATTCAACTTATGGGACTTATCTCCGATGATGGACTGTTATATACACAAACCTTTTGGATTTATTTATAAATTTTGATTGAGAACCTTTTGGATTATACCCTATCACTTAGGCTTCATGCACACGAGACGCAGATGCAAACGCTGCTGGACACATGTTGAAACCGGCGTTTAGAAACGCGCGTTTTGCCGCGATTTTTACCGCGATTAGCGGCGTTTTACCGCGTTTTACCGCGTTTGCGTCTAGAAGCGTTTAGTTAAGCTAACATCATAGACCCTCCCCAGCTCAAAAAAACAGTATTATTAACTATTTCAGCAATTTTGTGAGACCAGAGTGAGTAGCAGCAGCTGTGAGAGCTGCAGTGTATTTGTATTTAGCGTGTCACTTGCCACGGCACCTGCCACAAGTTGTGGATTGTCCACTTGCCACGTCACTTGCCACAAGTTGTGGATTGTCCACTTGCCACGTGACTTGCCACATCACCTGCCACATCACTTGCCACGTCTACTGCCACAAGTTTTGGATTGTCCACTTGCCACGTCACTTGCCACAAGTTGGGGATTGTCCACTTGCCACATCACCTGCCACGTCACCTGCCACAAGTTGTGGATTGTCCACTTGCCACGTCACTTGCCACATCACCTGCCACGTCACTTGCCACGAGATGTGGATTGTCCACTTGCCACGTCACTTGCCACGTCACCTGCCACGTCACTTGCCACAAGTTTTGGATTGTCCACTTGCCACGTCACTTGCCACGTCAGCTGCCACGTCACTTGCCACAAGATGTGGATTGTCCACTTGTCACATCACCTGCCACATCACTTGCCACATCACCTGCCACGTCACCTGCCACAAGTTGTGGATTTTCCACTTTCCACGTCACTTGCCACATCACCTGCCACGTCACTTGCCACGAGATGTGGATTGTCCACTTGCCACGTCACTTGCCACGTCACCTGCCACCTCACTTGCCACGTCACCTGCCACAAGTTGTGGATTGTCCACTTGCCACGTCACCTGCCACAAGTTGTGGATTGTCCACTTGCCACGTCACTTGCCACGTCACCTGCCACAAGTTGGGGATTGTCCACATCACCTGCCACGTCACTTGCCACATCACCTGCCACAAGTTGGGGATTGTCCACTTGTCACGTCACTTGCCACATCACCTGCCACGTCACTTGCCACAAGATGTGGATTGTCCACTTTCCATGTCACCTGTCATGCCACCTGCCACAAGTTGTGGATTGTCCACTTGCCACGTCACCAGCCACATCACCTGCCACAAATTGTGGATTTCCACTTGCCACGTGACTTGCCACATCACCTGCCACATCACTTGCCACGTCACCTGTCACAAGTTGTGGATTGTCCACTTGCCACATCACTTGCCACCTGCCATGTCACTTGCCACAAGCTGTGGATTGTCCACTTGCCACGTCACTTGCCACGTCACCTGCCACGTCACTTGCCACGTCACCTGCCACAAGTTTTGGATTGTCCACTTGCCACGTCACTTGCCACGTCAGCTGCCACATCACTTGCCACAAGATGTGGATTGTCCACTTGTCACATCGCCTGCCACATCACTTGCCACATCACCTGCCACAAGTTGTGGATTGTCCACTTGCCACGTCACTTGCCACATCACCTGCCACGTCACTTGCCACGAGATGTGGATTGTCCACTTGCCACGTCACTTGCCACGTCACCTGCCACGTCACTTGCCACGTCACCTGCCACAAGTTTTGGATTGTCCACTTGCCACGTCACTTGCCACGTCAGCTGCCACGTCACTTGCCACAAGATGTGGATTGTCCACTTGTCACATCACCTGCCACATCACTTGCCACATCACCTGCCACGTCACCTGCTACAAGTTGTGGATTGTCCACTTGCCACGTCACTTGCCACATCACCTGCCACGTCACTTGCCACAAGATGTGGATTGTCCACTTTCCACGTCACCTGCCATGCCACCTGCCACAAGTTGTGGATTGTCCACTTGCCACATCACCAGCCACATCACCTGCCACAAGTTGTGGATTGTCCACTTGCCACACCACTTTCCACGTCACCTGCCACGTCACCTGCCACAAGATGTGGATTGTCCACTTGCCACGTCACCAGCCACATCACCTGCCACAAGTTGTGGATTGTCCACTTGCCACATCACTTTCCACGTCACCTGCCAGGTCACCTGCCACAAGTTGTGGATTGTCCACTTGTCACATCACCTGCCACATCACTTGCCACATCACCTGCCACGTCACCTGCCACGTCACCTGCCACAAGTTGTGGATTGTCCACTTGCCACGTCACTTGCCACATCACCTGCCACGTCACTTGCCACAAGATGCGGATTGCCCACTTTCCACGTCACCTGCCATGCCACCTGCCACAAGTTGTGGATTGTCCACTTGCCACATCACCAGCCACATCACCTGCCACAAGTTGTGGATTGTCCACTTGCCACACCACTTTCCACGTCACCTGCCACGTCATCTGCCACAAGATGTGGATTGTCCACTTGCCACGTCACCAGCCACATCACCTGCCACAAGTTGTGGATTGTCCACTTGCCACATCACTTTCCACGTCACCTGCCACGTCACCTGCCACAAGTTGTGGATTGTCCACTTGCCACGTCCCTTGCCACGTCACCTGCCACAAGTGGATTGTCCACTTGCCACATCACTTGCCACATCACCTGCCACAAGTTGTGGATTGTCCACTTGCCACGTCACCTGACACAAGTTGTGGATTGTCCACTCGCCACGTCACTTGCCACATCCCCTGCCACAAGTGGATTGTCCACTTGCCACGTCACTTTCCACGTCCCCTGCCACAAGTGGATTGTCCACTTGCCACGTCACTTGCCACGTCACCTGCCACAAGTTATGGATTGTCTACTTGCCACGTCACATGCCAGTCACCTGCCACAAGTTGTTGATTTTCCACTTGCCACGTCACCTGCCAGGTCACTTGCCGCGTCACCTGCCAGGTCACTTGCCACGTCACCTGCCACAAGTTGTGGATTGTCCACTTTCCACGTCACTTGCCACTTCACCTGCCATGTCACTTGCCACAAGTTGTGGATTGTCCACTTGCCACATCACCTGCCACCTGCCATGTCACTTGCCACAAGTTGTGGATTGTCCACTTGCCACGTCACTTGCCACCTGCCATGTCACTTGCCACAAGTTGTGGATTGTCCACTTGCAATTGCAATTGTTTAAAATATTTTTCTAATGGTTTTTCATCATTTGCAATCATTTTTGAGATTTTTAATGTAAAAAAAAAGGTCACCTTTAAAAACGCATATAAACGCAAACGCGGCTAAACGTGGTAGCAGCGTTTTGCCGCGTTTTACCGCGTTTTGCTGCGTTTTGCGTCTGAAACGTGGAAATTTTTGCTTCTGAACGCATTTTTTTGCTTCTGGAAAAACGAGATTAAACGCAACTGCATAAAAACGGAAAAAAACGAGACTTTGTGCATGGACACATAGGATAACATTGAATGAGTTCAGGGGCAGTTGAAAAAACTGTCCAACTGCATCTGAACGCGCGTTTAACTGCGTCTCGTGTGCATGAGGCCTTACCCTTTTTCAATGTTTAAGATTTTTTTACATATATTTTGTTTTTGGTTTATGATCTTTTGTTATTTAATATGGTGGTGGACCACACAATGAGTCAGATGTTCAACCATATTTTGTTTCTTCATGGGTGATCTCCATTCAACTTATGGGACTTATCTCCGATGATGGACTGTTATATACACAAACCTTTTGGATTTATTTATAAATTTTGATTGAGAACCTTTTGGATTATACCCTATCACTTACCCTTTTTCAATGTTTAAGATTTTTTGACATATATTTTGTTTTTGGTTTACTTGTATGATCTTTTGTTATTCAATATGGTGGTGGAACACACAATGAGTGAGATGTTCAACCATATTTTGTTTCTTCATTGGTGATCTCTATTCAACTTATGGGACTTATCTCCGATGATGGACTGTTATACACACAAACATTTTTGATTTATATATGAATTTTGATTGAGAACCTTTTGGATTATACCTTATCACTCACCCATTTTGTTTTTGGTTTACATGTATTATCTTTTATTATTCAATATGGTGGTAGACCACATAATGCGTGAGATGTTCAACCATATTTTGTTTCTTCATGTGTGATCTCCATTCAACTTATGGGACTTATCTCCGATGATGGACTGTTATACGCACAAACGTTTTTGATTTATTTATGAATTTTCATTGAGAACCTTTTGGATCACCCATTTTGTTTTTGGTTTACATGTATGATCTTTTGTTATTCAATATGGTGGTGGACCACACCATGAGTGAGATGTTCAACCATATTTTGTTTCTTCTTGGGTGATCTCCATTCAACTTATGGGACTTATCTCCGATGATGGACTGTTATACGCACAAACGTTTTTGATTTATTTATGAATTTTGATTGAGAACCTTTTGGATTATACCCTATCACTTACCCTTTTTCAATGTTTAAGATTTTTTGACATATATTTTGTTTTTGGTTTAGTTGTATGATCTTTTGTTATTCAAGATGGTGGTGGACCACACAGTGAGTGAGATGTTCAACCATATTTTGTTTCTTCATGGGTGATCTCCATTCAACTTATGGGACTTATCTCCGATGATGGACTGTTATACGCACAAATGTTTTGATTTATTTATGAATTTTCATTGAGAACCTTTTGGATTATACCTTATCACTCACCCATTTTGTTTTTGGTTTACTTGTATGATCTTTTGTTATCAATATGGTGGTGGACCACACAATGAGTGAGATGTTCAACCATATTTTGTTTTTTCATGGGTGATCTCTATTCAACTTATGAGACTTATCTCCGATGATGGACTGTTATACACAAACCTTTTGGATTTATTTATAAATTTTGATTGAGAACCTTTTGGATTATACCCTATCACTCACCCATTTTGAATGTTTAAGATTTTGTGTCATATATTTGGTTTTTGGTTTACTTGTATGATCTTTTGTTATTCTATCACCGGTACGTTATTTGAAGGGACCTACCAGCACTTTGAGCTAGTTCACTTTCATGAGAAAGCAAGAAAAAAAATTAAGCTTCAGCTATAACGCCGGTAAACCACTTGCAAACCGCAACGTATACATATGTATTGTGGTCGGCAAGTGGTTAAGGAAAATAATAATTTGTTGTGTTGCGAGTTTTCTTTATATTTTTTATAAGGGAATACTGAGCCGTCGGTGAACAGTTACTATTATAGCCTTCAAATGAATGCAGTATAAAAGCACAATAGATCAGGAAGAATACATGTTCAGTGCATTAATGCATCTCTCGTTTTGCTTAAGTAGTACCCTCCCCCCCTTTGGAATAGTGTAAACGTCAATTAAAGGATGTAAATGGTTTGTGCTAAACTGAAGGCAGTGTATGATAACCTGCGTTCAACTTTGCAGAAGGCAGTGCCAGCAAAATACAAAAGTCCCAAAGTGCGTCCATGCCGTTTTGCCATTTTTGTTGAGTGGCAGCTGGCAGTAAAAAAAAAAAAATATATATATATCTACATAATTAGCCGTGTGGTAAGAAAATGTTACATTGTAATGCTGAAGGTTCCTGGCATGGTATGGAAGAACCCATCGCCCCGTTGTGCCCATGTGTTTCTTTTCTGAGGCTTAGATGTTTCTTGGACGCTTCCATCCTCTCCCGATTCAGGCCGCTCATTGTTTTTCCTCAATGTGCAGAAATGCCGTACGGTGGCAAACGTTTAATTTTTCTGGCAGCGCCATCCCGCAGCCTCTCTGTGAATATTAAACTGCTCCTTTGTCCCAGGGTATCTCAATCCCCATTTTCCTTTCTTGTGATGCACAGCCCTTGTATGGTCGCATTTATAGGAGTAGAGGGAGTCCAAAAGCCACCCGGTGCTGCGGCGCACTGATATATCGCAAATGGAGTCAGAAGAATGGGTGGAGGGGGTGACCGGGGACAAAGGAATCGCAAAGAGCAAGTGAGGACGGGCCGAAGGAAAGAAATGCAGACAGCAAACTAAGCAGCTTTGAAACGTCCACCAAGAAAGACAGACAAAGCCGGTGGTGCTGGATGGAACAAATGCTAATGAGTTTTATACACGTCTTCAGAAATCACAGCTTTCCCTCTGTTTTCTGTGTCAGGACTAGGGATGAGCTTCGTGTTCGAGTCGAACGCATGTTCGACTCGAACATCGGTCGTTCGTGCGTTCGCCGAATTCCGAACGTTTGGGCCGTTCGCGGCAAAATTCGTGTGGCCCACAATGCACTGCGATGGCGCAATGCATTGCTGTCTCACGATTGGCCAAGCATGCACTGTGACCCCGCATGCTTGGCCAATCGCAGCGCCAGTAGCGGGAAGAGCAATGGTTGGCCACAGGCATCCTGCCTGTGGCCAATCATAGCTCAGACTGTGTAGTGCACGCCCCACACTATATAAAGCTGCCTTTCAGGCGGCCTCGTGTAGTGTTTGTTAGCATCTGAAGCAGTGGGTGTTCTGTGTACCTTCAACACAGTACACACCAATCGTTTTTGGCTGATTTACTATTTTGCTCTTGTGTAGTGGTTACTGTCTGTGCCCTGACCGCAGTATACACCACTATATTCACCTCACCTATATAGCTAGTGATCTAGCTTTAATAATAGAGCTTGCAGTCAGTAGTGTTAGTGCGTGCTGTCTGCGTGCTCTGTACCCAGTACATACCACTATATACACCTACATAGCTGTTCTCTATTTGAGCCCGATTGTCATTTGCTGGAGTTATTGGAAGTTGTGTGTGCCTCCAGCACAGCACAGTATACATCTGTATATACCCCTTTAACTCTGCTGTTTTCTTGTTATTGTCTGCGTGCCCTGACCGCAGTATACACCGTGATATTCACCTCACCTATATAGCTAGTGGTCCATCTTTAACAATAGAGCTTGCAGTCAGCAGTGTCACTCAGGAGATAGTGCGTGCTGTGTGCCTGCTCTGTACCCAGTACATACCGCTATTATCCACCTACATAGCTGTTCTCTATTTGGGCCCGATTGGCATCTGCTGGAGTTATTGGAAGTTGTGTGTGCTTCCAGCACAGCACAGTATACATCTGTATATACCCCTTTAACTCTGCTGTTTTCTGGTTATTGTCTGCGTGCCCTGACCGCAGTATACACCGTGATATTCACCTCACCTATATAGCTAGTGGTCCATCTTTAACAATAGAGCTTGCAGTCAGCAGTGTCACTCAGGAGATAGTGCGTGCTGTGTGCCTGCTCTGTACCCAGTACATACCGCTATTATCCACCTACATAGCTGTTCTCTATTTGGGCCCGATTGACATCTGCTGGAGTTATTGGAAGTTGTGTGTGCTTCCAGCACAGCACAGTATACATCTGTATATACCCCTTTAACTCTGCTGTTCTATAAAAAAGGCATCTGCAGGAGTTAGTGGGTGTTGTGTGCCTCCAGCACAATATAAACTACCCAACTACTGTTTTACCCAACTCCCTTCAGGCCATTACCATGTCTGGAAGGCCAGCAAGGAGAGGCAGACAGGCGCGAGCCGATAAAAGAGGGCAAGCAGGCTCTGTGTCTAGAGACAACAGTGCTGGTCGGGGACGCGGTGCATTGTCATCAGCACGTGGCCATGGGACATGCTTGTCCTTCTTTTCTGCAGCTGGACATGTTGAACCGCAACATGCCAACGACTTGGTAGAGTGGATGACCAAGCCCTCTTCATCCTCCTCATCCTCTCTCACCCAGTCTCAGGGTAGTAGAAAAGCAGCTGCTAACACATCGTCGTCCCTCCTCTCAATGTCATCATCAGTGACTCCTTCCCTAGACCCACCACGTCCTCCTGAGGAGTCTCCTGAACTCTTTGAGCACAGTGTTGGGTACATGCTCCAGGAGGATGCCCAGTGTTTGGTGGGCTCTGATGATGACACTCAGCTAGAGGAAGGCAGTAGCGTGAGCACAGAGAGAGGGGATGCTCAAGAAGGACAGCAATCTGGCAGTCATGTTCCACAAGCTGCAGCATACTGCCAGGTTTGCTACAGCGATGAAGAGGGAGGGGATGATGAGGGCACTGACTCCACGTGGGTGCCTGGAAGGAGGGAGGAGGAAGAGGAGGAGGAGGAGGCACATGTCCAACGAGGCAGGATGCCCTCCGGGGGCCAGCTTAGGGGCAGCACACCGACTGAATCACACCGCAGAGCTCCGCCTGCGCAGAGCGCTTCCTCTGCGTGTTATTCTAAAAGTTCTTTGGTGTGGGCCTTTTTTGAGACGAGTGCATCAGATCGCACCGCTGCTATTTGCAACATATGTCTCAAGCGTATCTCACGTGGCCAAAACATCAGCCGCTTGGGCACCACATGCTCGACCAGACATATGTTGACCTGCCATGCAGCTCGTTGGCAAGCATACCTCAAAGACCCACACCAAAGAACAAAGCGGACCTTTCCTTGCTCCTCATCAGCTGGCATCTCCAACCCCACTAGACCTTCAGTCCTCTCTGAAACCTGCTCTGAGAGGAATGAAGGTGTAGAATTAGGTGTGTCACAGCCAAGTGCTTCCGGGAACTCTGCTAGTGGTACATCCACGTCCAATTATAGCAGACAAATGTCCCTGCCCCAGCTGCTGGACCGGCGGAAGAAATTTACTCCCAGCCATCCACATGCCCAGCGGTTGAATGCTAGCTTGGCTAAATTGCTAGCACTTCAACTGCTGCCTTTTCAGTTGGTAGACTCGGCCCCCTTCCGTGAGTTTGTACAATGTGCGGTTCCTCAGTGGCAGGTCCCCAAACGCCACTTTTTCTCACGGAAGGCAATTCCGGCTCTCTACCGGCATGTGGAAGGCAATGTCCTTGCCTCGCTGGACAGGGCGGTCAGCGGTAAGGTGCATATTACCGCTGACTCATGGTCCAGCAGGCATGGACAGGGACGTTACCTGTCTTTCACGGCCCATTGGGTCACTCTTCTGGCTGCTGGGAAGGATGCAGGACAAGGTGCAGTAGTATTGGAGGTTGTTCCGCCACCACGCCTCCAAAATGCTACTATTGGTTGTGACACACCTCTCTCCTCCACCCCCTCCTCTTCTTCTTCCTCCATGGCCTCTTCCAGTGCTCTGTCCTCAGAACCAGCGGTGCTCCGTAGGCGTTGCAGGGGCTACGCAAGTACGCAGGCAAAACGATGCCATGCCGTGCTTGCGCTGGTTTGTTTGGGGGACAGGAGCCACACTGGGGCGGATGTTTTGTCAGCTCTGCAGGGGCAGGCCGAGAGGTGGTTGACGCCACGCCAGCTTAAGCCAGGAATGGTGGTTTGCGACAATGGCACCAACCTCCTCTCCGCCCTCCGACAGGGACAACTGACCCATGTGCCCTGTGTAGCTCACGTCCTTAACCTGGTGGTGCAGCGGTTCTTGGGCAGGTACCCCGGCTTACAGGATGTCCTGAAACAGGCCAGGAGAGTCTGTGTGCATTTCCGCCGATCATTTAATGCCTGTGCTCGGCTGGCTGAGCTCCAAAAGGAGTTGAACCTGCCCAAGAACCGCCTTATATGTGACATGCCCACCAGATGGAACTCAACATTGGCCATGCTGCAGCGGCTGCACATGCAGCAGAGGGCCATCAATGAGTACCTGTGCGACTACGGCACCAGGACAGGGTCAGGAGAGCTTGGTTTTTTCTCACCATGCCAGTGGGGCATGATCAGGGATGCATGCACTGTCCTGTCACCGTTTGAGGAGGCCACAAGGATGGTGAGCAGTGACAGTGCATGCATCAGTGACACTATACCTCTTGTCCACCTCTTGGAGCATACGCTGCGTGGAATAATGGACAGGGCACTTGAGGCAGAACAGAGGCAGGAAGAGGAGGACTTCCTTGCCTCTCAAGGCCCCCTTTATCCAGACAGTGTTCCTGCTGTGCCACCCATCACACAGGAAGAGGGTGAGGAGGAGGAAGAGGAGGAGGAGGATGATTGTGTCAGCATGGAGGTGGAGGCTGGCACTCAGCATCAGCAGCAGCAGTCTTATAGGGATGATTTACAGTCCCAAGAAACACGTGGACTTGTACGTGGCTGGGAGGAGGTAGCTGCGGATCATGTTGTCCTTAGTGACCCAGAGGACTCCGGACCGAATGCCTCAGCTAACCTACGCTGCATGGCCTCCCTGATCCTGCAAAGCCTGCGGAAGGATCCTCGTATTCTTCGGATCAAGGAGAGGGACCATTACTGGCTGGCCACTCTCCTTGATCCACGGTACAAGGGTAAGGTTGCCGACCTTATCTTGCCATCGCAGAGGGAGCAGAGGATGAGACATCTCCGGGAGGCCTTGCAGAAAGCTCTGTGCAACGCGTTCCCAGAGACTGGGAGGTCACAAACTCCTGGTCCTGGACAACGTGTTGCTGAGGCATCAGTCAGAAGGAGCGGTGGAGAAGGTGGCCGTCTGACTGATGCTTTCAGACAATTTTTTAGTCCGCAGCCCCAAGGTATGATTGGTTCCAGCACCCATCGCCAGCGTCTAATTTACATGGTGCAGGAATACCTAGGGGCAAGGTCAGACTTGGACACCTTTCCCACTGAAAATCCTCTGGCTTACTGGGTCTTGAGGATGGATCACTGGCCAGAGCTTGCACAGTATGCAATTGAGCTACTGGCCTGTCCTGCATCCAGCGTTCTTTCGGAACGCACCTTCAGTGCTGCTGGTGGCTTCGTTACCGATCACAGGGTGCGCCTGTCCACCGAATCAGTTGATCGACTGACCTTCATCAAGATGAATCAGTCTTGGATCACCCACAGCTACCAAGCACCTGAAGCTGATGTAACCGAATAATTTTTTTTGAAATACCACATCCCTTCAAGACTGCCTATGCTGATGCTGAGTGACTGTCCTGTTATGTTGATTGTCTATCCTCTTCCTCCTCCGCTGATATGTTGGAAGAACATTTTTGGTTCTGGGTGATGCCAGCAGCCCAATTTTTCTGCCCCTGTTTAACAGGGGCGTTTAAGTACAATTTTTGATGCAATGCTTTGCAGCAGGGCTAATTCCTGCAAAAAAACTAGAGTATATGGCAGAGGTTGCAGTGTGATGGCACCAGTGCCTAAGGCCCAATTTTTCTGCCCCTGTTTAACAGGGGCGTTTAAGTAAAATTTTTGATGCAATGCTTTGCAGCAGGGCTAATTCCTGCAATAAAACTAGAGTGTATGGCAGAGGTTGCAGTGTGATGGCACCAGTGCCTAAGGCCCAATTTTTCTGCCCCTGTTTAACAGGGGCGTTTAAGTACAATTTTTGATGCAATGCTTTGCAGCAGGGCTAATTCCTGCAATAAAACTAGAGTGTATGGCAGAGGTTGCAGTGTGATGGCACCAGTGCCTAAGGCCCAATTTTTCTGCCCCTGTTTAACAGGGGCGTTTAAGTACAATTTTTGATGCAATGCTTTGCAGCAGGGCTAATTCCTGCAATAAAACTAGAGTGTATGGCAGAGGTTGCAGTGTGATGGCACCAGTGCCTAAGGCCCAATTTTTCTGCCCCTGTTTAACAGGGGCGTTTAAGTAAAATTTTTGATGCAATGCTTTGCAGCAGGGCTAATTCCTGCAAAAAAACTAGAGTGTATGGCAGAGGTTGCAGTGTGATGGCACCAGTGCCTAAGGCCCAATTTTTCTGCCCCTGTTTAACAGGGACATGTAATTACAATTCTTGATATAATATTTCACAGGAGGGCCCCTTCCTGTGCCCACCCAGAGTAACTGTGAGGACTTATAGTGTTGTGGCACCAGCACCACAACCACCAAAGGTCAATTTTTCTACCACTGTTCAACAATGGCATGTAATTACAATTCTTGATATAATCGTTCACAGCAGGGCGCTCCAGCGGCCACCAAGAGTCACTTTGAGGGCTTACAATGTTGTTGCAAAACCAACACCTTGTTCCGCCATTTCTGCAAAGCATATAGGGCAGGCCCCTACTTTCAAACATCCAATTTACAAACATCTCCTACTTGCAAACGGAAGGAGACAACAGCAAGTGAGATGAAAAAAGATGGATGACAAAACAAATTATACAGGGGTGATAACCCTTCCCTATGTTTTCCAAAAAGCTTAAAGATAGTTTTTTTGACTGGAGCTACACTTTAAAAATGTACCGGTTGAAAATGACAAACAGATTCAACTTAACACAACAAACCTACACAGTCCCTGTCTTGTTTGCACCGCCTGTATACTGCTGTTCTGAGTATATAGGGCCTGGGGGCCACACGCATTTCCTTTTTTTTAATATGGGTACAGGGTTCCCCTTAATGTGCGTACAAGACCCAAATAGGCTGGTAATGGGCAGGGAGGGCTACCCATGCCATTTTTCTGAATGATTTTCAACCATATTGCAGGAACCAGATATAACATTAAAACCGCAAGCAGTTTTAAATGGTGTTATTTCCGTTTAATGTCATTTTGTGCAGGGACTGTTCTAAACACGGGAAACACGTGGCACTTCACAGGCATACTATATAGACACCCCCCAGGCACCATATTTAAAGGAATATTTCACTTTTTTTTTTCACTTTAATCGTCATTAAAATCAGTGCTCCCGCCAAAACGGTAGTTTTTAAAACTTTTTTTTGCAGTGACCCATGTCCCCTGAGGCAGGAGGCAGATCGCCAAACCCTTTTTAGCATACTATCTTGCATATTAGCCGTTAAAATTAGCACTTTCCAATTCGAACGTTCGAGTCCCATAGACTTCAATGGGGTTCTAACGTTCGTGCCGAACGCGGGGGTCGTTCGCAAGTTCTGGTGCGAACCGAACCGGGGGGTGTTCGGCTCATCCCTAGTCAGGACGTGAGAGAACAGAAAATTGCCGACTACGTTATAGTTATTTTTGCTTCTTTGTATTTGAAGTGGATCTTCCATGTCCAATGGAAGACCAGTTTGTTTGCCAGGCCCCCTACCTTCCAACACAAGCAGCTTTAAAAAATAGTTTGCCCCAAAACCAAAAAATGTAATATATTTTAGCTTACTAGTCCTTAGATGTGAGATAAGGGGTTGGGAGCCTCGTCCCCAACCAGGCCTCACCAAGAATAGGGGGCAAGTGGACTATCTTGGTACAATACAATGAAAGGTAGAAAGGTGAAAATGTGAGGACAGTTTCTGATATTGACCAGTACACAAGGACACCCAGACGGGCTAATGGATTATCACGGCACTGATACACAGACCCAAGGTGTAGAGTCCATTCACACAGGGGCAACACGACTTCCGAGACTTTGGGAGGCAACTTGGACATGACTTGAGTATGAATCACAGCGCGACTTGAGGCAACTTATAAGTCAACTTGAAGTTGCCTCCAGCACAGGGGACTTTGCCAGTGGCCAATCACATAATAATCAGCTCTGTGGGAGGGAGGGGTTTGCCTAGAAAACAATTTTTACTTCCTGGAAAGTTGCTTCAGTTAAGACAGAGGATCCGACTCGGAGGAAACTTCCATTGAAATCAATGGGTACAAGTCGCCCAGGAGTCAGATTGAAGTAGTAGTGGAACCTTTTCTGAAGTCGGAGCGACTTCAGTGGCGTGCATTAAGACGGCTCTCATTCACTTACATTGATTTTATCATGACGCGTGACTTGAGGCAACTTTCGGACGATTTCGAGTCGGATCCAAAGTTGCCCCTGTGTGAATGGACTCTTACGGTAAAAAAATATAAGTTTTAATACAATTCAACCCAAAACAATACAAAAATATTAAAGGTTACCCCACACATACACTAACTCCCAACGGGTACTCCCATAAGGCTAGAGTCGAGGTGGAGCATGCAGGGATCCTCGAATACAAAATGCAATACAATCACGTTTATGAACAATCACATAAAAAAAAGTAGAAAAGTTTATTGATACATAGTACATGACTGAAGATGTCGATAGTAAATTAAAAACATAGGTGACTTGGTCATGGACAGCATTTCAACTAGTTTCGCAGATTAGGTCGCTTCATCAGGAAAACATCTGTAATTTAATCGGCAAATAATCAATGACAATATGATCAACCACATACAGCAAGACAATATTAAGAAAAATATATCAATTCAGTTCATCAATATAGAAATATTGCAAGGGGGAAAGATGCAAGGCTGCTTAGCCCAATCCCGGTATACACAAGGCCCAAGGCGTCACCAGTAATGGGGTCTCCCACAGCGACTGGGGGAGACTAACAATGCAAAGGGCTGAAGTTTGGGTGAAATAAAGTGCATGGAATGGATAAACCATGTATATTGTTGAACTGAATTGATATATTTTTCTTAATATTGTCTTGCTGTATGTGATTGATTATATTGTCATTGATTATTTGCCGATTAAATTACAGATGTTTTCCTGATGAAGCGGCCTAGTCTGCGAAACTAGTTGAAATGCTGTCCATGGCCAAGTCACCTATATTTTTAATTTACTATCGACATCTTATGTCATGTACTATGTATCAATAAACTCTTCTACTTTTTTATGTTTGTTCATATACCTGATTGTATTCTCTTTTGTATTGTACCGAGATAGTCCACTTGCCCCCTATTCTCTCCCTTTGGTGAGGCCTGGTTGGGCTCCCAACCCCTTATCTCACAATTTTTTGGATGATGGTACAACCCTTGCTCGATTATGCATATCCATTAATACTGTCTATAGAGGCCAACTACAATTCTCCAGTCCTTAGATGTGGTGGCTGCATTCATTTTTCTTTTTTTAGGCTGTGTTCACACCTAATACCGATGCGGCTCCCAGCAGGGGTCCTGTGCGTCCCCGTTCACCGATTCAGGTCCGATTTCAGCCCAAATTTTTGGCTGAATTTGGACCTGAAACGGACCAAAGGCCGCACAGGACCTCTGTGCAAATTTGCACCGGAGCCGCAACGGAGATATGTGAACTGCTCCACTGAGAGCCGGTCAAAATCTCCTGCATCCACACCCACATCCAATTCGCAATGGTGTGAAACCCAGCCTTAGGATTTATTTTTCCTTTATTTCGCCTGGTGATCCTGCCAGTAACATGCTTGCTGTCTTTCTTTTTTTTTTTTTTAAACCAAATACTTTTTTAGAGTGGAGACTTGAGCCAGGCCTTCTTGTCCAACATCAGTGCCTGACCTCACAAATGCTTTTCTGAAAAGCCCCGTACACACGAGAGGACTTATGTCCGACAGACTTCCGAAGGAGTTCTGACGGACTTTTCGGCTGAGCGGACTTGGCCACACACAATCACACTAAACTCCGACGGATTCGAACGTGATGACGTACGACTGGACTCGAATAAGGAAGTTCATAGCCAGTAGCCAATAGCTGCCCTAGCGTGGGTTTTAGTCCGTCAGAATAGCATACACACGAGCGAATTTTTCGAAGGGACCGGGTCCGGCGGAGTTCCTTCGGAAAAATTTGAAGCATGTTCCATATTCTAAAGTCCTTCAGACTTTGGCGAATCAAAAGTCCGTTGCAGCCCACACACGATCGAATAGTCTGACGGAATCATTCCGTCGGACTTTGGATGTTGAAAAGTCCGCTCGTGTGTACGGGGCTTAAGAATGGTCAAACATTCCCAAAGGCACACTCCAAAACCTTGTGGACGGCCTTCCCAGAAGAGTTGAAGCTGTTATAGCTGCAAAGGGTGGAGCCAACTCAATATTGAACCCTACGGCGTGTTTCGTCACAAGATGACGTTTTCCTAGGGCCACTTTTTACTACTAAAGTTTAGTTGGTTTTACACTATGGCGAGTTTTGCTTTCTGGATACTTTTCCGCTGAGTGGTGAGGTGACTCCCTGATCCTTTGCGAGATTATTTGGGCATCATTCTGGCTTCATCCCGCCTGAAATTAGATCCTTCCATAAGTTGCCATCGGTCTTCCCCTTAGTATAAAGGCCCTGGCTGGGTTTAAGCCACAAGCTCCTAATGCTTGCCATCTGGTAAGCAGGTTTTTCTTGTGGTGGAGGTGTACTCACAGTGTGGTGTGATTTATTTATGGATTGTCACAATGAATATTCACATACCTTTACCTCTTCACTGGCTTATCTACTAGAATTTCTATATGGACATTCAGTCACTGAGATAAATATATACAATTTAGTCACTGGCATTAGTGGTGGTAGCCCAGCTCCTTTTGTTTTGTCATTTACATACCCCCCCAACATTTTGAGATGGGAATAAGGGACACCTACTTGCAAACATATGTAGGCATAGGACACGCCCCCTGACACACCCCCTTAACCGCTTTAGCCACGGAAAATTTTTACCCCCTTCCTGACCAGAGCACTTTTTGCGATTCGGCACTGCGTCGCTTTAACTGACAATTGCGCGGTCGTGCATCGTCGTTGCACTCAAACAAAATTGATGTCCTTTTTTCCCCCCACAAATAGAGCTTTCTTTTGGTGGTGTTTGATCACCTCTGCGGTTTTTATTTTTTGCGCTATAAACAAAAAAAGACCGACAATTTTAAAAAAAAAAACGCATTATTTGTTACTTTTTGCTGTAATAAATATCCTCCCAAAATATATAAAAACAAGATTTTTTTTCCTCAGTTTAGGCCGATATGCATTCGTCTACATATTTTTGGTAAAAAAAGAATGACAATATTGATTGGTTTGGTTATAATGTCTACAAAATAGGGGATAGTTTTATGGCATTTTTATTATTATTTTTTTTTTTTTTTTACTAGTAATGGCGGCGATCTGGATTTTTTTATCGGGACTGCGACATTATGGTGAGCACATCGGACAATTCTGACACATTTTTGGGACCATTGGCATTAATAAAGCGATCAATGCTATAGAAAATGCATTGATTACTGTAAAAATGGCACTGGCAATGAACACTAGGGGGCAATCAAGGGGTCAATGTGTTCCCTAGTTTGTGTTCTAACTGAAGGGGGGGAGGAGTCTGTGTAGGGCAGATGACAGATCGCTGTTCATACTCTGTATGAACCGACGATCTGTCTGTTCTCCCCTCAGAGAACCGGAAACTGTGTGTTTACTGTGTTGTACCCCCATTTCCTATTGGCCGTCTTTACCTATTAACACCTTGTTATTTGTGCTTTCCATTAGAAATACGTCTCTTGCTCTAGATTCACCCCTGATGAAGGAGGCCAGAATATCTCCGAAACGCGTAGGGTTTTGAGTACCTCGGCTCACCTTATTCTATATGAGTGATCTGTCCATCTACTATCTATATCACATTATGGATATTGCTGCATGTATTTTAATTGCTTTGTGATACCTACCCTCTTTTTTTTTTGGTTGTTATATTCTTACACTTTATTAAAATAAAAAATTATTTGATCTTATTTGACTATTGTACGTGCCTTTAAAGTCCAAACAATAGGGGGTTTCTTCCCTCTCTTTTTGTCGATTATAGGATGTGGCACAACACTACTGCACGGTAATGCCGAATTCGATTTTTGTTCCTGCGCACACAGATCCCAGGTTCTCTGTGCGCCCTGAGCGATCGCGGGAGCCCTGGCGGTGATCGCGACCGCCGGACACTCGCAGCGTCTCTGGCAGCGTACGCGCCCTCTAGTGGCCACAAAGCGAAGGGACGTTACATGACGTTGTTTCGCCCAGCCGTGCCATTCTACAACGGCGGCGGATGGTTGGCAAGTGGCTAAAGGAGAAGTAACCAAAAAAAAAAAAGTTAATTAAGTCCATAAGACATTTTTTTACAACTACTATTCCTTAATATGTGCTTTTAAAATTAAAAAATGCAGCAATTTAGAATTTGGATGAAAGGTTTAGTGCTGGGAAACCCAGATAAAAAAAGTACATTGTATCTATAAATATATAGATCAGACCACAATGAGGGACAAATGAGGAGGAAAGAGGGACAGAGGGACATTGCTCCAAATCAGGGACAGTTGGGAGCTATGGATTTGTAATTTGTTTGTATCTCACATTAGACCTGCTGCTTACTTATTTTATTTATTATTATTTTTTTTTTAAGTAACAAACATGTTATACTTGCCTCCACTGTGCAGCTCGTTTTGCACAGAGTGGCCCCCGAACCTGCTCTTGTGGGGTCCCTGGGTGGCTGTCTCGGCTCCCCCCCCCCCCCCCGCAAGGACTCCACATCTTCATGCGAGCTCCCTCGCATGGTGTGGAGTGCTTGCGAGCGCGCTCCCGTGATACAGCCGGCGGCTATAGCCACTCGCTGTATCACTCGGCCACGCCCCCGGCGCACCACATCATTGGATGTGATTGACAGCAGTGCGAGCCAACGGCTGCACTGCCTTCAATCCATCCACTGTAACCAATCAGCGGCCAGGCTGATTGGCGAAGGGGATGTCGGGGACGAGCGTGGGACTTTCGAGGGGTCAGGTAAGTATAACGGGGGGGGGGGATTGTCAGATGTTTTTTCACCTTAATGCATAAAATGCGTTAAGGTGAAAAAACTTTTACTTTTACAACCCCTTTAATGCCTCTATCTATTGTGCAAGTGACTTCCAGTTTATATAGTTGAGAAAGTCAGTTGTTTTCATTATATGGCCACCACCTCAAACTACACCTCCCAAGATTCCAGATGTCTTGTGTGGAAGTCTACGGGGTTCGCATTGACTTAGCTCTCCCCCTGCTGGCCTGGGGAGAATATTGCAGCTTGGCATTAAAGTGGAAGTAAACTCCCCTATAGTTTTCAGCCAAGGAAGGTGCCATCTTTGCCTCTGTTTAATCTTCAACTGCTATGCTGCTGCACATGTGATTCGTTATGACACCAGCCATTGGATGGTTTGATAGTTTGGCTGAGAGCACAGCCAATGTGCAGGTAGCATTCCCGGCATGCATTTTTTTTTTTTTTAACTGTTTAAATCGTTGGGTTTACTTCCACTTTAACAACTCAAATAAGGAGTAAATGAATACAGAGCAATGTCTTTTGCCGCGTTCACCTGATCGGAATTTCGGCCAACAAAAGACAGATGAGAGCTTTTCATCGAAAAATGCGACCCTGTGTATGGCTCCATCGGAATTTAGCTGTCCGAATTCCTGCCAGCCAAAAAAATTGAGAGCATGTTCTCAATTTTCCCAATGGAAAAACGTTCTATCTGTAATTCCGATCGTGTGTAATGCAATTCCGACGGGCAAAATCTCACGGATTGCTCAGATTCACCTACGAGACGGAAGCTATTGGCTACTGGCTATTGAACTTATTTTTTCTAGTCCCATCGTACGTGTTGTACATCGCCGTGTTCTTGGCGGTTGGAATTTGGTGTGACCGTGTGTAGGCAAGACAGCTTGAGCGAAATCCCACCAGTCTTCCGTTGGGAAAACCATCAGAGCTTTTTCCGAAGAGAATTCCGATCGTGAGTCTCCATTTTGTCGTAGTCCAGCAACTGGCTACATATAGTTTTGTGAAAGGTGGAGGGAGGGGCTAATCAAAGCTCCCTTTTATTTATTTATTTTCTTCTTATTAGTAAAGAAGTTTAAAGTGCAACTCTGCCAACTGAACTGCCAGGTTACAACCTTTAAGTTGACCCTTAAGGAGAATATGGCTTCCGGGAACATAATCTCCACAGAAGATTGGAAAAGATATTACCATCTGTTAGGAAAAAGTTAGGTGTAACACATAAATGTGATAAATTTAAATTGGCTTGTCAAGATTACAATGAGAGAAGAGTCTATCCCTGGTTTACGGGTAATTACATCTGTCACAGAAGATTTCAAAGAACCCACGGGGATAAAAATCCCATTAAAAAAAGCAGACCCAAATATCTTCTGGTATCGATGTGCTCATGGAAAAATATTTCCTCAGATAATTACTCTGCCCAAGGGGGTAGCCGGATCCCTTCAGCTCATATTTGGATCGCCCTTTCAGTGCCGGGACAAGGTCACCCAGGGCAAATGAGCCAAACATCAAACACACACACAGTTCATTATGTGTGAGCTTTGGGGTATGCTATCTCTCGAGTTTACAGAGAATGGTCCGAAGAAGAGAAAATATCCAGTGAGCGGCAGTTGTGTGGCTGAAAATGCCTTGTTGATGTCAGAGGTCAAAAAAACAGTCATCACACCCAAGGTATGCAGAATACCATCTCTGAACGCACAACACTTCCAACCTTGAAGCATATGGGCTATGGCAGCAGAAGACCACACCGGGTGCCACTCCTGTCAGCTAAGAACAGGAAACTGAGGCTACAATTGGCACAGGATCACCAAAATTTGACAATAGAAGATTGGAAAAACGTTGCCTTGTCTGATGAGTCTTCATTTCAACTCCGACATTCAGATGGTGGGTTCAGAATTTGGTGTAAACAACATGAAAGCATGGAGCCATCCTGCCTTGTATCACCGGTTCAGGCTGGTGGTGGTGGTGTAATGGTGTGGGGGGGGGACATTTTTTGTGGAACACTTTGGGCCCCTTAGTACCAATTGAGCATGGTTTAAACACCACGACCTACCTGAGTATTGTTGCTGACCATGTCCATCCCTTTATGACTACAGTGTCCCCATCTTCTGATGGCTCCTTCCAGCAGGATAATGCCCCATGTCACAAAGCTCCAATCATCTCACCACTGGACAATGAGGTCCCTGTCCTCCAATGGCCTCCACACTCACCACATCTCATCCAATAGAACGCCTTTGGGATCCGGTAGAAGATTGGCATCATGGTGTCCCCATCTTCTGATGGCTCCTTCCAGCAGGATAATGCACCATGTCACAAAGCTCCAATCATCTCATCACTGGACAATGAGGTCACCGTCCTCCAATGACCTCCACACTCTCCACATCTCATCCAATAGAGCACCTCTGGGATGTGGTGAAAGATTGGCATCACGGTGTCCCCATCTTCTGATGGCTCCTTCCAGCAGGATAATGGCCCATGTCACAAAGCTCCAATCATCTCACCACTGGACAATGAGGTCCCTGTCCTCCAATGGCCTCCACACTCACCACATCTCATCCAATAGAGCACCTTTGGGATGGGGTGGAAGATTGGCATCATGGTGTCCCTATCTTCTGATGGCTCCTTCCAGCAGGATAATGCCCCATGTCACAAAGCTCCAATCATCTCACCACTGGACAATGAGGTCCCTGTCCTCCAATGGCCTCCACACTCACCACATCTCATCCAATAGAGCACCTTTGGGATGTGGTGGAAGATTGGCATCATGGTGTCCCCATCTTCTGATGGCTCCTTCCAGCAGGATAATGCCCCATGTCACAAAGCTCCAATCATCTCACCACTGGACAATGAGGTCTCTGTCCTCCAATGGCCTCCACACTCACCACATCTCATCCAATAGAGCACCTTTGGGATGTGGTGGAAGATTGGCATCATGGTGTCCCCATCTTCTGATGGCTTCTTCCAGCAGGATAATGCACCATGTCACAAAGCTCCAATCATCTCACCACTGGACAATGAGGTCCCTGTCCTCCAATGGCCTCCACACTCACCACATCTCATCCAATAGAGCACCTTTGGGATGTGGTGGAAGATTGGCAACATGGATGTCCAGATGACAAATCTGCAGCAAATGTGTGATGTTATCATGTCGTTATGCCATGAAGAATTAAGGCAGTTCTGAAGGCAAAATGGGATCCAACCCGGTATTAGCAAGGTGTACTTAATAAAGTGGCCGGTGTATGTGTAATATAAAAGGGCTTGTCTCTCTGTCCCATTTATTATTCTAATACATTCCAATTGGATTTTCAACTGTTCAACTATAGAAGACAAATCATCCTATTGAAACAATTTTAAAGAATGTGGAATATGATAATTCCCTCATACTTTAGAACCAAGAGCAAGTCTTCCAAGTGATTTTAGTACACTCAAGGCAATCTACAAAGATGACAAGGTTTAGTGAATAATATATGGTCTCTAGTTTAATTAAAAAAGGATAGAGATGCAATTTCCTGAGAGGCCACTGTCAGAAACCATGAAATCAGGCCGAAACAGAATGACAGTTAAATCACACTTGTGTAGTAATAAAAGCATAAAGAACAAACGTAGTCAAAACATAGCCAAAGTTCAGTAACCGGAACGGATAGTCAGCCAAGCCAGAATGTCAGGGATCAATATAGTGGAACAGCGAGCAGGATCTGGAGCCAGAAGGGATGTCAGCAAAGCCAGACTTTAAACAGGAAAACAGGAGATAGTCTCTGTGATGTTGAGGAAAGATGAAGTAGAATTTGGCGCTGTTCAACAAAACCTTGGTAAAGTAAAAATAAATAATAAAGGAGTGGCAGGTGATGGTTAATGGTGACTGAATACCTGAGCATTTTGCGAATGAGCTGCCCTTTGCATACAGCACAAAATCACGCAAAAACGAGTGCAAGATGTGAGTTCTCAAAATGCTAGGTATGAACCTGACCTTACAGGTCTACTTTTTTTTTTATACTTTTTTTTACCCAGTGAGAGAGTATTAAACTTATAAATTCCATAGCTACATAATAGAAGTTATTTCTTTTATCTTTTATAATTGTATCTTTTTTTTTTTTGTTGTGGTTGTTACACATGGTCATGTCTGATATCACCGGGGTCTCCAGCATTATGGGGACTCTGGCAATAAACCGAATTAGCTTAGGTCTGGAATTTTTAATGCTGGAATATTTATGGTCTAATTTCTTTATGTTTGGTTAAAACCATCTGTTCTAATTATATCACAATCATTATAACGCTAGCACTCAAACAAGTCCCTGTATTACCATAATATTTTAGCTGGAGAAATTAATGTAATGATTTTAGTTCATTAACTTAGATTTTTAGTCGTTCATTTTTTTTTTTTTTTGTTAATTTATTTTTATTTTTTTATTTTTTTTATTGAAAAAAATTGTACAGCGTACAAAGGCAGGAGCTCAGATACAAATAGAGGGGATACAACTGTACAAGAAAAAAAAAAAAACAGTTGGAGGAATTCAAAATGGAAGGGGGGGCATAAATAGTCTGAGGCCTGGAGCAGCCCTGGACTGGACCTGCTGGAGGAGTCCCAAGTCTCAGGGGCTGCTGCCCTTTGAGGCAGTCCCTCTAGGGTTGGCTGATGGTCATTAAGGTTCCAACTACGGCAGAGATGGGGAACTTATTTCTCATTTTGCCAGAAGCTAGGGATTTGGTCTGAGAAATGCCTGGTAGAAGCTGGGAGATGTCCCATCCAATAATCCAGCTGCCCTGGGATATTGCGAGTACTGGCCCATGCTCAAGATTTAGTGATTGTGTGCTCCTGGGGTGTAGCTATTCTGGAGACCAGGGGCGGACTGACCATTCGCGCACTCGGGCACTGTCCGAGGGCCCCATGCCACTAAGGGGCCCCATCAGGGCCTCAATATAACCAGGGGCAGTATGTAAAAATCTGTGTTTCTTTTTTTTTTTATCCCAAGTTTATGGCTTCCCCGCCTCTCCAGTACCTTTTCAGTGTGTGTATTTGTATTCTGTGTGTGTATATTGTGTGTCTGTGTGTGTATACTGTGTGTGTGTGTGTGTGTGTGTGTGTGTGTGTACTGTGTTGCCCCATAATCAATTGCCTGGGGGCCCCATAATCTTCTCCTATTGCCCGGGGGCCCCATAATCTCCTATTGCCCGGGGCCCCATGAGTTGTCAGTCCACCCCTGCTGGAGACTGCTTCTATTCAGTCTCCGTTCTGGTCTTCCCCTTTGTTTCCGGCTTAAACAGTGGTCCAAAGAAGCTTTACAGTAATAGCATACAAAGGCAGGAGCTCAGATAGAAATAAAGGAGACATAACTGTACAAGAAAACATAAAAAAGCTGTTGGGGAAATTCAAAATTGAGGGGGACATAAATAGTCTGAGGCCTGGAGCAGACCTGGACTGGATCTTCCCAAGCTTCAGGGGCGGCTGCCCTTTGAGGCAGTCCCTCTAGGGTTGGCTGATGGTCATTGAGGTCCCAACTATGGCAGAGCTGGAGGACCTATTTCTCAATTTGCCAAGAGCTAAGGATTCTAGAAATGCCTGGTGGAAGCTGGGAGATGTCCCAGCCAATATCCCAGCTGCCCTGGGATAGTGTGAGTACTTACCCTAACTCACAGTTTAGTGATTGTGTGCTTCTAGGATGCCAGTTGTACCTATTCTGAAGACTGCTTCTATTGAGTCTCCGTTCTGGTCCTTCCCTTTGTTTTCATCTTAAAGACTGGCCCAAAGAAGTTCTAGCTAGCTCGGTGCGTCCCACTGTTACAAGTCTGAGTATCCCCTACCCAGGGCTGGATTAAGAGCATCATGTGCTTGGTGCTGAGGATTTTGGTGGACCTTTTACTGGGCACCCTTCTGTGTTTCTAAGAGCCCTTGTTGGCATGCGCCCAGACTCCAAAGGGCGCATGCCAACTAGGGAAGCCAGGCATCTGACTTGCCAGGTTGCCGTAAGGACCGTGCATTGGCGTGCACTCTGAGCTGAAAGAGTGCAGCCGAGAGGGCCTAACACTATGGAAGCCCCAGAATTGTGCAAGAGCCCTGCACTGGTGTGTCCCAGGCTTCCCATTAGGACTGCTCATGCGGCGCCCATTATCAATCCCACCACCCTGCCCAGGTGGTGCATGTGGAATGCAGGGCCCGTCAGTGGAGAACTCTGTTGGCCCATTGCTTTTCATGAGCAGTGTGTTCTTTTTGGGTGGCTGGGCCTATATTAAGGTAGGGGCCTGGAGCTGCAGCTCCAATAGCCCCTACGTTAATCCAGCCCTGCCCCTACCCCCCTCTCCTATTATCAGTTCTACAAGAGGAAATTGAGTACTGTCCGTGAAACTTTTTTTTTATTTGCACTAACACAATTTTTCAGGACAAGTTTCGGGGTATGTCCCCTTCTTCAAGGTCCAAGCAGTACTGATCATGGTCCAAGCAGTACTATAAAAATTTGTAAATCAGTATTGCTTGGACCTTGAAGAAGGGGACATACCCCGAAACCTTGTCCTGAAAAATTGTATGTTAGTGCAAATAAAAAAAAAGTATCAATTTTCTCTGTCACAATTGCACTAATACGGCTACAATCACATCAGTTCTACAAGCAAATACAAAATAAAAGACATCCTCTAGACCAGTGGTCATCAACCCTGTCCTCAAGGCCCACTAACAGGCCAGGTTTTATGTATTACCTTGGGGGAGATGCAGACTAGAATACTCCAATCACTGATCAGCAAATGATATCCCTTGTGATGTATTTCAATTATCTCACAAACCTGGCCTGTTAGTGGGCCCTGAGGACAGGGTTGATGACCACTGCTCTAGACTGTTTAATGGAGCTGGAACGAATGGACTTTTGCCTGTAAGTGGTGGCCTCTGCATTCTTGGGGAAGAACCAGTTAACAATCAGCGTCTCCTTCTGGGGTAGCGTTACATAATCTTACCAACAACATTTTTTTCCCTTTTATCTTAGCTGTAGGTTTTTCACACATTGATGTGGACAGTTTTCATGGCTGTGCATGTTCTTTATTACAACATCTTCGTCTCTGGAGCATAAGCTCTAGGCTTTGTAACTGACTTTTCTCTCCCTTGTGTTCCCAGGTTGCCTATTCATCTTACTTCCATTCCTTTTTCTTCTTGCCACCGTGGCTTTGACCTTGCCTTGTTTGACCACGGGCCTCTCAAGACAGATAATCACAGTTCGGTGTTCTAAAGACATGAACTAAAAGACATTAAAAAGGGGCAGCGAGATTGAGAACTCATAATGTTCTTCTTGAAAGTAAACCTTTTGTTGCAAAGCTGCTCTTTCATGATCACCTTTCCTTCAAAAAAAAAAAAAACTGTTTTATTATTTGAAATAAGTAATTTGGGATTTATTCTATATCAGTGATGATCAAACACTGGGAAGGTCCAAGGTGCCACGCATGACCCCAACTCTTTATACTAGAATACATGACTAGATGACCAAGGGTCCGCTGTTATGTCTCGTACATAGGGATGAGCCGAACACCCCCCGGTTCAGTTTGAACCAGAGCCTTCGAAAAGGACCAACAATTCGTACGAACTTTAGAACCCTATTAAAGTCTATGGGACTCGAATGGTCGAAATCAAAAGTGCTAATTTTAAAGGCTAATATGCAAGATATGCAACGGACAACACCAGCAATAAGGGGTATCTTCAGGTGTATACTGTGCTGGAGGCACACAACACCCACTAACTCCTGCAGATGCCTGTATTAGAGAACACCAGCAATAAAGGGTAGACTGGCTACAGGTGTATACTGTGCTGGAGGCACACAACACCCACTTTAACTCCTGCAGATGCCTGTATTAGAGAGCACCAGCAATAAAGGGTACATACAGGTGTATACTGTGCTGTGCTGGAGGCACACAACACCCACTAACTCCTGCAAATGCCTGTATTAGAGAACACCAGCAATAAAGGGTAGACTAGATACAGGTGTATACTGTGCTGGAGGCACACAACACCCACTAACTCCTGCAAATGCC
This sequence comes from Lithobates pipiens, assembly GCF_037356315.1. NCBI lineage: Eukaryota > Metazoa > Chordata > Amphibia > Anura > Ranidae > Lithobates > Lithobates pipiens. Next base: position 242,102,534 of record NW_027507787.1, read on the forward strand.
TGTATTAGAGAACACCAGCAAAAAAGGGTAGACTAGATACAGGTGTATACTGTGCTGGAGGCACACAACACCCACTTTAACTCCTGCAGATGGCTGTATTAGAGAACACCAGCAATAAAGGGTAGATACAGGTGTATACTGTGCTGTGCTGGAGGCACACAACACCCACTAACTCCTGCAGATGCCTGTATTAGAGAACACCAGCAAAAATGGGGATCCTGCCTGTGGCCAATTATGGCTCTCCTTGCTGCCGGGGCTGTGATTGGCCAAGCATGCGGGATCACGGTGCATGCTTGGCCAATCATGAGCCAGCAATGCACTGCGATGGCTTAGTGCATTGTGGCCTATTCGTACCACACGAACGGTCCACAGAGTTCTGAATTTGCCGAACAGTCGAACACCGAGCTCATCCCTACTCGTACACACGATGGGACTTTCCACCAACAAAACCGCAGAATTTTGTCCAAAGGGTTTTGGCTCAAACTTGTCTTGCATACACACGGTCACACAAATGCTGGCCAACAATTCCGAATGTAGTGACGTACTATGTGGTGGTTTTTCAGCTCTTTAACGCCACCCTTTGGGCTCCTTCTGCTAATTTTGTGTTGGTAGAAGTTTGGCGAGCGTTGATTCGTGCTTTTCTTTTCGTGGCGGGCAGTGCTTCCCTCTGGGCGACGGGCTGCAGGTTCCTCTGTGTCTCCTTCTCAGCATAGCGACGGCATTGCATCTCCTCCCTCCTCCTCCCTTCTCCTCCTAAGCCAATAGGATCACTTCTCTTTTAGGCTAATCAGGGATCTTCATTCGCTATTGTCACACAACTGGGTGGACACGAGGTCCAGTTCTCTGCCACCCAAGTCCACCCTTTTTGAAGCCTATAAGAGCATCTGATTATAATCACATGCTTAAAAAAAAAAACCCCATTGGAATCCATGCGTCCGGCGCCCTGCATGTAGATTAGGGGGACGGACGCATTACGGGTAAGTGACACCCTTGCTCCTTGCATTACGGGTCACCACTGGCCATGAGTATGTAAAAAAAGTCCCAAGCTCAGGAGGATATGTATAGCTTTTCCCAAGCAAAAATGTCCCACTCCTAACAAAACTTCCCTCCTTGCCTCCCCAAGCAAAAATCCTACCTCCAGGGCAAATCTTTTCCCTCCCCAAGCAAACCCCTCTACCTACAGAAAACCCCTCCTCATTCCTGTAAGAACCCCCCCCCCCCCCAATAACCACCCCTATCAGTGCAAATCACCCCAACCCCATGAAAACATTTTCTTACCCCATCAGCAAAAAATCCCCCCCCCCCCTTAAAAAAACCTTCCTCACCCATAGCAGCTGAAATACCCTCTGAACTGCTTGTGAAGTGGGTCATGTTTGCAAATAATCCCAAAGATCTCTGCCCAGCAAAAAACTTCCCTTTGCCAAACAAAAATGCCCAGCATGAACATGCCCGCTCCCCAGGACAGAAATCTCTACTCCCCCATTGTCCTAAATAAATGAATAAATAAATAACTAAAAAGACATCCCCTAGACCACACATGTCAAACAAAAGGTCATGGGCCGAATCCGGCCCTCCAGGTCATTTCTTGTGGCCCTTGCACCTCTCCTGCAGCTGCAACACCCCCCTCATCTCTGCCCCCAGCTTGTCTCAGCCAATTGGCAGCAGAGAGGAGGACAGAACTCCTCTTACAAATCTTGGCCTTCTCTGTGCGGCTGCAGCGCCCCCCTCGTCTCCGCCTCCCCAGGTCTCAGCATAGAGCAGACTCCGGTCTCTGTCTGGTCCTTCTCCAGACCCTGCACTTTCTGCTTCCCAGCTCTGACCTCAGAGACTTTCTGCCAGCAACACAGAGTAAGGGGGGGGGGGGGCTCTTGACATCTGATGTAAGTGGAGGTGGGGTGTTCTGGACATTTAGCCTTACAGATACAACTGGCCCTTTGCAGCCCACAATGAAATTGAGTTTGACACCCCTGCACTGGACTGTTTACTGAGCCAGAATGGACTGTTCCTGTGTGCTTGGCTGCTTCTATGCTGTTTTAGAAAAGAACCTGTTAAATCTACAGTGGCCCCTTTCGGGGTAGCGCTTATGGCTGGGATAAGGGGTGGGTGGGAGGGACAGCTGCCCTGGACACAATGGTTTACTGCAGGGATGGGGGCACCTCCCTTCTGTTACATGGCTGACAGGAGTAGTGACAGCAGCAGTGATTTTTGACAAGCGAGTGACGGCACACTCCTGATCTCTGTCTTCTATATGCAGTGCACTCCTGAACTCTGTCCTCTGTATGCAACGCACTCCTAAACTTTATCCTCTGTACACAGTGCACTCCTGATCTCTGTCCTCTGTACGCATTGGACTCCTGATCTCTGTCCTCTGTATGCAGCACACTCCCGAACTTTGTAGTCTGTACACAGTGCACTCCTGAACTCTTGTCTTCTGTATGTTGTGCACTCCGGATCTCTGTCCTCTGTACGCAGTGCACTCCTGATCTCTATCCTCTGTACACAGTGCACTCCTGAAATCCGTCCTCTGTACACAGTGCACTTCTGATCTCTGTCCACTGTATGCAGTGCACTCCTGAACTCTGTCCTCTGTATGCAGCGCACTCCTGGACTGTGTCATCTGTATGCAGTGCAGTCCTGATCTCTGTCCTCTCTACACAGCTCACTCCTGAATTCTGTCCCCTGTACGCAGCACACTCCTGAACTCTGTCTTCTGTATGCAGCACACACCTGAACTGTGTCATCTGTATGCAGTGCACTCCTGAACTCTGTCCTCTGTATGCAGTGCACTCCTGATCTCTGTCCTCTGTATGCAGTGCACTCCTGATCTCTGTCCTCTGTATGCCTTAACTCTGCCCTCTGTATGCAGCTCACTCCTGAACTCTGTCCTCTGTACGTAGCACACTCCTGAACTCTGTCTTCTGTATGCAGCACACACCTGAACTGTGTCATCTGTATGCAGTGCACTCCTGAACTCTGCCCTCTGTATGCAGTGCACTCCTGATCTCTGTCCTCTGTATGCAGCGCACTCCTGATCTCTGTATGCAGCACAGTCCTGAACTCTGTCCTCTGTACACAGTGCATTCCTGAACTCTGTCTACTGTATGCAGAGCACTCCTGAACTGTGTCATCTGTATGCAGCACACTCCTGAACTCTGTCCTCTGTACGTAGTGCACTCCTGAACTGTGTCATCTGTATGCAGTGCACTCCTAATCTCTGTCCTCTTTATGCTGTGCACTCCTGATCTCATCTGTACGCAGCGCACTTTTGAACTCGGCCCTCTGTACACAGCTCACTCCTGAATTCTGTCCTCTGTATGCAGTGCACTCCTGGTCTCTGTTCTCGATATGCAGCACACTCCCGAACTTTGTCCTCTGTACACAGTGCACTCCTGAACTCCGTCCTCTGTACACAGTGCACTCCTGAACTCCGTCCTCTGTACACAGTCCACTCCTGACCTCTGTCTTCTGTATACAGTGCACTTCTGATCTCTGTCCTCTGTATGCAGCGCACTCCTGGACTGTGTCATCTGTATGCAGTGCACTCCTGATCTCTGTCCTATCTACGCAGCTCACTCCTGAATTCTGTCCTCTGTACGCAGTGCATGCCTTAACTCTGCCCTCTGTATGCAGCTCACCCCTGAACTCGGTCCTCTGTACGTAGCACACTCCTAAACTCTGTCTTCTGTATGCAGCACACACCTGAACTCTGTCCTCTGTATGCGGTGCACTCCTGATCTCTGTCCTCTGTACACAGCGCACTCCTGATCTCTGTCCTCTGTACACAGTGCACTCCGGATCTCTGTCCTCTGTACGCAGTGCACTCCTGACCTCTGCCCTCTGTATGCAGCACACTCCTGATCTCTGCCCTCTGTACGCAGTGCACTCCTGATCTCTATCCTCTGTACGAAGTGCACTCCTGAACTCTATCCTCTGTACGCAGTGCACTCCTGAACTCCCTCCTCTGTACACAGTGCATTTCTGATCTCTGTCTTCTGTATGCAGTGCACTTCTGATCTCTGTCCACTGTATGCAGTGCAGTCCCGAACTCTGTACTCTATATGCAGTGCACTCCTGAACTATGTCCTCTGTATGCAGGGCACTCCTGAACTTTGTCCTCTGTACGTAGTGCACTCCTGAACTGTGTCATCTGTATGCAGTGCACTCCTAATCTCTGTCCTCTTTATGCTGCGCACTACTGAACGATATTCTCTGTATGCAGCGCACTTTTGAACTCTGCCCTCTGTAAACAGCTCACTCCTGAATTCTGTCCTCTGTATGCAGTGCACTCCCGAACTCTGTCCTCTATATGCAGTGCACTCCTGAACTATGTCATCTGTATGTAGTGCACTCCTGATCTCTGTCCTCTCTATGCAGGGCACTCCTGAACTCTAGGCTCTATATGCAGCACACTCCCCAACTCTGTCCTCTGTACACAGCTTACTCCTGAACTCTGTCCTCTGTACACAGTGCACTCCTGAACTCTATCCTCTGTACGCATCATAATCCTGAACTCTGACCTCTGTACGCAGTGCACTCCTGAACTATATCCTCTGTATGCAACGCACTCCTGAACTCTGTCCTTTGTATGCAGCTCACTCCTGAAGTCTGCCTTCCTCCTTTAGCAGATGATCAAAGCTCGCCACAGCGCCTAGAGGCGATTCAGTTCGCATTGTGCGCTATACAAGTATTTCATTCATTCATTCTGTACGCAGTGCACTCCTGAACTCTGTCCTCTGTAAGCAGAACACTCCCGAACTCTGCCCTATGTAATATTCTAAATTTTTGGGAAACGAAACCCAAATGAGGGAGGAATGGGACATTAACAGTGCAACATTTTAGTTTAGCAAAGAACAAAGGAGTATTTTTTGAAAGAGTATAAATATAAAAAAAAAAAATTTTTTTTATTAAAACAACAATTCAAATAAAACCAAAAACAGCCTTATAATTTTACAAGGATGTTACATATAGCTTGCGGTCCAGATAATGGTTCAGTTGGGGTGCTTGTAATTTGCTTATCCCGACATGTTTCGCTATCGCTTCATCAGGGGATATACAAGCTAGCAGAATAAATGACAACAGAATAACATAAAAATCAGATTAGATACAATAATACATACCAGAGTAAATTATATAAATTTGTATATATGCGCGTATATAGATATGACTAGGGCTTTGGATAGAAAGATGTGCTTACCCCCACTCCACCACCCTATCTCCTGCAGAAAAAAATCATCCAGATATTATAGTGGGTGCACAGGCAGCGAACCCAACAGCCAAACAATGCAGCAGGGGGAGCATAGACGATGGCCAGTCTGGACAAATATATATAGGGGAGATAAATCAAAGGAAAAAATCCCCTATGCCCTATGTACACAGCACACTCCTGAACTCTGTCCTCTGTAGTTTATTCACTAAACAGGCAATTATGGACAAATGGGCAAAAAAAATGCTGTTTGGGCCCAAAGCAGAGCCTTGATTTGAGTTCAGAGTTTCCTATTTAGTGAATAAATGTATGCTTTCAGATGCACACCCTAATGAGATGGGCTGCGCACACCCTAAGCTTGTACATCATGAGTGGGAGTTTGGCATCTTTGCCCTGGGCACTGGATGAGCTTGTCCTGGGCACTGGTAGCGCTACACAGGTACAATAATCAGTTTTATCGGTACGGCCGGGTGAAGTCCCGGGTCTGTTTATGTAATGAGGCTTCATATATATATATATATATATATATATATATATATATATATGTATATATACTTCTTTATCCATTCCTGCACTGTACCTAGTAATGGAATCTATACACACATTATACAGACACGCACTTTTCTGCATATGCATTTGTAGCGAACATCATTCTCTATTACTCCTGGGAGACAGGTTCCCCGTTATTCCGCCACATTCTTTATGCACCATACATTGTTTAATCGCAGCCTTCCTAAATCAGTTGCCATGGTTTTTTTTGCAGATTTTTCACAATAATGGTCAGTGGAATATAAGAATGAATAACAAATTTAACGATAGGAATAAACCTTTTTTTTTGTTAAGCGCTATAAAACATCTTGATAAGAAGCTATTAAAACAGAGGCAGGCACTTTTTCATCATGATTTAGTCTTTGATTTCGTCTTTTACCAAGCAAGCTCCTTACCCAATTATTTAAAATAACGTATAACAGGGGGGATAGAAAAATGAATTCATTATACGGAGGACATAGTGCTTACTGTAGCAACCAACGCATTTACATAGGACTACCTGCCAGATCTCTATCTCTTTGGAAGTATTTGAATGCTCGATGAAGGAAGGGGCACCACGCTGTTCTTTGAATGGTAGACTTCGCCTCACATTGGCTGAACAACTGTGAACTTCTAACACCGATGTTGATGTATTCTGACCAGCCGGTTGCGGCAGACCTCCCTCTGGTATGCAGTGAAGTTGGCGGTAAAGAAGAACTCCTTGACAAGGCTCTGCAACATCTATGCCTACAGATCTTCACGCGATACATTTCAATTGCTTTTCAAGTGTTCTTGTTATACTTATCATGATATTTTGTGTATTAGATCAAAAGCTCCTATAGGCTGACTCTTCGTTCCCGTTGCTCCATATACCGGGGTCTATGTTTTTAATACGCCGCGTTTTATTTATTTTATATTTGTAGTGCAGCTAATATAAAGACTAAAAAAAAATAAAATAAAATAAAAGCTACGGCTGAAATACTCCCTTCTTCTCCAGAGACGAACAACGGCGGAAAAAAAGACCAAGAAGTCCACCAACCAACACCAAGTCTTATGCCGCGTCTTTCCGACGGGCTCGGTCCGGCGGGAACAATCCGACGGACTTTGCAGCTGAGGCCCGCCGGACTTTCAAACAAACGGACTTTGGCCACCACACACGATCACTCTAAGCCCTTGTACACACGGTCGGAGATTCCGACAACCAAATCTTTGATTTTGTCTGAAACTGTTGCATACACACGGGTCGGATAAAGTTGTCGGAAAATCCGATCGTTCAGAACGTGATGACGTAATTTCGTTACGACGGGACTACGTTCAGGCTAGTAGCCAATAGCTTTGGTGTAGGAATTTGATCTGAGCGTGCGTGGCACTTTGTCCGATCGGAAATTCTCTACACATGATCGGAGTATGTCCGATCGGAGCAGTTTGTCGGAAAATATTTCCGGCAAGTTGGAAAATTTGGTCCGTCGGATATTCCGACGGAAACAGTCCGATGCATACCACACACAGTCGGAATATCCGACAAAACGGTCCGATCGGACACATTCCGACGGATTCTCCGACCGTGTGTACAAGGGCCAAGAGTCAGACGGATTCGTGAACGTGACGACGTAGAATAAGGAATGAATGAATGAATGAAATACTTGTATAGCGCACAATGTGAACTGAATCGCCTCTAGGCCGGTAGCTCATAGCCGGTAACCAATAGCTGCCCATAGCGTCGGTTTTAGTCCGTCGGACCGGCACACAGACACGAACGGATTGTCCGCTAAAACCTGGAGTCCGGCGGACAAATTTGAAGCCAGTCTTATTTCTAGGTCCGCCGGACTTTTGGAAAGAAAAAGTCCGCTGGAGCCCACACACACACACGATCGAATTTTTCCGACGGACTCTGGTCCACCGGAAAGTCCGATCGTGTGTACGCGACATTTGGTAGAGTTGATGCTAATACTGTAAATGAAGAATGCTTTCAGAAATAGAAATATTAATAGTTTATTTTTTATCAATTAACAAATTGGAAAGTAAATGAAGAGAAGAGAAATCCAAAACCAGTCAATATTCGGGGTGACCCCCCCCCCCCTTTGCCTTCTTCTAGGTAGACTGGAACACAGTTTTTGAAGGAACTCGGCATGTATATTTTAGAGAACTAAGCACAGATCTTCTGTGGATGTCGGCTGCCTCCAATCCTTCTGTCTCTTCATGTCATCCCAGACAGACTCCATGATGGTGAGATCAGGGCTCTGTGAGGGCCAAACCATCACTTCCAGGACTCTTCTTCTTTACACTGAAGATAGATTTGGGGTGGTTGTCCTGCTGCAGAATACATATATAATATAATATATTTGAGGCCAATCACCACCTCACCGATGGTATGGCATGATGGAGAATTATCTGCCTGTATATCTCAGCATCGAGGACACCATTGACCCTGACCAAATCTCCAACTCCATTTGCAGAAAGACAGCCTCATACTTGGAAGGAACCTCCACTATGCTTCACAGTTGGCTGCAGACACACATTGTACCATTCTAAAGGCCTTTGCCAACAAACTGCCAAACTGCCAGACAGCCAAATAGTTCACATTTTTACTCATCAGTTGCAGAGCACTTGCTGCCATTTTTCTGCACCCCAGTTCCTATGGTTTTGTGCAAAGGACGTGGAAACAAGGCTAAGCAACTCAACTATGCATTATATACACTGTATATATATATATATATATATATATATATATATATATATATATATATATAGTATCTCACAAAAGTTAGTACACCCCTCACATTTTTGTAAATATTTTCTTCTATCTTTTCATGTGACAGCACTGAAGAAATGACACTTGTCTACAATGTAAAGTAGTGAGTGTACAGCTTGTATAACAGTGTAAATTTGCCGTTCCCTCAAAATAACTCAACACACAGCCATTAATGTCTAAACCGCTGGAAACAAAAGTGAGTACACCCCTAAGTGAAAATGTCCAAACTGGGCCCAAAGTGTCAATATTTTATGTGGCCACCATTATTTTCCTTAACACTCTTGGGCATGGAGGTCACCAGAGCTTCACAGGTTGCCACTGGAGTCCTCTTCCCCTCCTCCATGATGACATCACAGAGCTGGTGGATGTTGGAGACCTTGCGCTCCTCCACCTTCCGTTTGAGGATACCCCACAGATGCTCAATAGGGTTTAGGTCTGGAGACATGCTTGGCCAGTCCATCAGCTTTACCCTCAGCTTCTTTAGCAAGGCAGTGGTCATCTTGGAGGTGTGTTTGGGGTGGTTATCATGTTGGAATACTGCCCTGCGGCCCAGTCTCTGAAGGGAGGGGATCATGCTCTGCTTCAGTATATCACAGTACATGTTGGCATTCATGGTCCCCTCAATGATCTGTAGCCCCCCCAGTGCCGGCAGCACTCATGCAGCCCCAGACCATGACACTCCCACCACCATGCCTGACTGTAGACAAGACACGCTTGTCTTTGTCCTCCTCACCTGGTTGCCCCCACACACGCTTGTCACCATCTGACACCAAACACGTTTATCTTGGTCTCATCAGACCACAGGACATGGTTCCAGTAATCCATGTCCTTAGTCTGCTTGTCTTCAGCAAACTGTTTGTGGTCTTTCTTGTGCATCATCTTTAGAAGAGGCTTCCTCCTGGAACGACAGCCATGCAGACCAATTTGATGCAGTGTGCGGCGTATGGTCTGAGCACTGACAGGCTGACCCCCCATCCCTACAACCTCTGCAGCAATGCTGGCAGCACTCATACGTCTATTTCCCAAAGACAACCTCTGGATATGATGCTGAGCACGTGACCTCAACTTCTTTGGTGGACCATGGCGAGGCCTGTTCTGAGTGGAACCTGTCCTGTTATACCGCTGTATGGTCTTGGCCACCGTGCTGCAGCTCAGTTTCAGGGTCTTGCCAATCTTCTTATAGCCTAGGCCATCTTTATGTAGAGCAACAATTATTTATTTCAGGTCCTCAGAGAGTTCTTTGCCATGAGGTGCCATGTTGAACTTCCAGTGACCAGCTTGAGAGAGTGAGAGCGATAACACCAAATTTAACACACCTGCTCCCCATTCACACCTGAGACCTTGTAACACTAACGAGTCACATGACACCGGGGGGAGGGAAAATGGCTAATTGGGCCCAATTTGGACATTTTCACTTAGGGGTGTACTGACTTTTGTTGCCAGCGGTTTAGACATTAATGGCTGTGTGTTGAGTTATTTTGAGGGGACAGGAAATTGACACTGTTATACAAGCTGTACACTCACTACTTTACATTGTAGACAAGTGTAATTTCTTCAGTGTTGTCACATGAAAAGAGAGAAGAAAAGATTTACAAATATGTGAGGGGGTGTACTAACTTTTGTGAGATACTGTATTTTACTATCAAGTACTGCAAATTAAAAAGAACAGAAAAGTAAAGGCGGTAAACTGAAATGTTGAACGTTTTATGCCGATCTTTTAAAAATTTATTTCTACCATGTGGTTTTCGAGGAAAGGGTAGAACTTGATGAATGGCCTCTTGGTCCATGTAACCTTATAAATCTGGAGGACGCCGTCTTCCAAAGAATCCGCTTCATTTACCGCGGTGTGAGGAACATTTAACACCCATCCGTGATTGACTCTTACACCTCCAAATCTGATCTAATCAGGTAAATCTTGACTATAAACTGCAGATTAGACTCAGGGGTGGATCCAGAGTCTCGGGAGGGGCACTGCCAGAAAATAAGTTTTTTTGGGTGAAATTTATCGGGACAATGGCTGGTGTTGGCGCTTCCATCAATCACGGCACCATGGTTGTTATGGTGTCAGGATGATTGAAGCGCATTATTTCTAATATTACATTATAATATAAAATGAAATGGTTCAACTCACCATAATGCAGAATCAGTGGGAGCTCTGAGGGCAAGGGGTGGACTGATCATTCGAGCACTCGGGCACTGCCCGAGGGCCCCATGCCACTAAGGGGCCCCATCAGAGTTGCCAGCCTCAATAAAACCAGGAACAGTATGTGAAAATCTGTGTTTTTTTTAAAAATCCCAAGATTATAGCTGCCCCGCCACTCCAGTACCCTTTCAGTGTGTGTGTGTGTGTGTGTGTATACTGTGTGTGTATATTGTGTGTCTGTGTGTGTGTATACTGTATGTGTGTGTGTATACTGTGTGGCCCCATAATCTATTGCTTGGGGGCCCCATAATCTCCTATTGCCTGGGGGCCCCATAATCCCCTATTGCCCAGGGGCCCCATAATCTCCTATTGCCCGGGGGCCCCATGAGTTGTCAGTCCGCCCCTGTCTGAGGGTGTCACTTTCCACGTTGACCTGCCTTCAGATGCAGCTTGTCACTTGCCAAATCCCTGCCACAAGCTGCGGATTGTCACATGCCACGTCACCTGCCACACATTGCGGATTGTCACTTGCCACGTCACCTGCCACACATTGCAGATTACACTTGCCGCGTCACCTGCCACATGTTGCTTATTGTCACTTGCCACGTCACACGCCACACATTTCAGATGAAATTTGCCACATCACCTGCCACACATTGGGGATTACACTTGCCACGTCACCTGCCACACATTGGGGATTACACTTGCCACGTCACCTGCCACACATTGGGGATTACACTTGCCACGTCACCTGCCACACATTGGGGATTACACTTGCCACGTCACCTGCCACACATTGGGGATTACTCTTGCCACGTTACCTGCCACACATTGGGGATTACACTTGCCACGTCACCTGCCACACATTGGGGATTACACTTGCCACGTCACCTGCCACACATTGGGGATTACTCTTGCCACGTCACCTGCCACACATTGGGGATTACGCTTGCCACGTTACCTGCCACACATTGGGGATTACACTTGCCACGTCACCTGCCACACATTGGGGATTACTCTTGCCACGTCACCTGCCACACATTGGGGATTACACTTGCCACTTCACCTGCCACACTTTGGGGATTACTCTTGCCACGTTACCTGCCACACATTGGGGATTACACTTGCCACATCACCTGCCACACATTGGGGATTACACTTGCCACGTCACCTGCCACACATTGGGGATTACGCTTGCCACGTTACCTGCCACACATTGCGGATTACGCTTGCCACGTTACCTGCCACATGTTGCTGATTGTCACTTGCCACGTCACCTGCCACACATTGCGGATTACGCTTGCCATGTCGCCTGCCACATGTTGCTGATTAGATAGAAAAAAGATAGAAAAAATGTAAACTGCGCTAGGATGAATAGTGTGAAATTGACAAAACTAACAAAAATAGGCAGCAGCAATAAATGTGATATGACACCCAACAGTAATAAAGAATATAAAAAGCCGCGCCAACCCTCCCTTACATATATAATATGAATACAAATTAAAAAATAAATAAAGACTAGTACAATTATGTAATAGGTTTCAAAAAATGTGAAAGTGACCCAAAAAGGCCAAAAATGGCATAAAAATAATAAAAATACAAAGTCCAATTAAAGAAAAGTTCACAGGTGAATCCAAATGGCGGACATAAGTGTTCTTAAATGACAGCACCACAGTGGTTCAGCACTTTCCTAGGCGCGTGAGATACCCGTCACCATATATTAAATGCGCTTACCAGAAAATATATGGAATGAAGCATATATAAATGATAAATGGATGACGTCCAAGTAAACCTTCCTCAGCTGGGTCAGCACTCCATCCCTTAGCGGTGATTCCAAGGTAATAATCTGTTCAGTGGTCTCGATATAAAACGCTCAGAGGCCCACAGAAAAGAAAGGGACTGACATAGCGTAATAACGTAGGAACAGTTTAATGAATACAAGTAATGCACTTACAGGTTTGTAGATAAAATACAGCATAAAGGAGCAAACATAAAAAGCCGGCCGGCAAACAGGAGCCCGTCCTCCTCTCCTACAACGTGGTGGCGTCACTGCGTGCCCTCCCAGACGCGTTTCATCATACCAGACGTTGTCAATTGACAACGTCTGATATGACGAAACGCATCTGGGAGGGCACGCAGTGACGCCACCACGTTGTAGGAGAGGAGGACGGGCTCCTGTTTGCCGGCCGGCTTTTTATGTTTGCTCCTTTATGCTGTATTTTATCTACAAACCTGTAAGTGCATTACTTTTATTCATTAAACTGTTCCTACGTTATTACGCTATGTCAGTCCCTTTCTTTTCTGTGGGCCTCTGAGCGTTTTATATCGAGACCACTGAACAGATTATTACCTTGGAATCACCGCTAAGGGATGGAGTGCTGACCCAGCTGAGGAAGGTTTACTTGGACGTCATCCATTTATCATTTATATATGCTTCATTCCATATATTTTCTGGTAAGCGCATTTAATATATGGTGACGGGTATCTCACGCGCCTAGGAAAGTGCTGAACCACTGTGGTGCTGTCATTTAAGAACACTTATGTCCGCCATTTGGATTCACCTGTGAACTTTTCTTTAATTGGACTTTGTATTTTTATTATTTTTATGCCATTTTTGGCCTTTTTGGGTCACTTTCACATTTTTTGAAACCTATTACTTAATTGCACTAGTCTTTATTTATTTTTTAATTTGTATTCATATTATATATGTAAGGGAGGGTTGGCGCGGCTTTGTATATTCTTTATTACATGTTGCTGATTGTCACATCACCTGCCACACATTGCTTACTGTCAATGGCCTGCTAAGGTGCAGATTGTCAGAGTGAAGGGAGGCAGCAGAGAGATGATGTAATCTCTCTGCTGCCCGCAGCTGTACAGTGAGGACAGCACTGCAGTGATGCAGGGCGGGCGGTGAGAGATGATGTCATCTCTCTGCTCTCCACCCGCCGGCTCACTGACTGGCCCGTCTCTCCGCTCACCTGCGGACCGGCCCGCCCCCTCACTCGATGTCTGCCCTGTACGCCCCCACACTCACCTGGCAATCTCTCCAAAAATGGCATTCGTGTTGCAGGGGATGCCTGAAATCTGACTTATCTTAGTGTCGACTTCCGGGAAAATTGGTGAGCCAATCACACAAGCAGGAAATGATGTGTCTGGGGAGTGGTCAGTACACACTCTGTGTACAGAACGCCTCCAGGCGCCTATATTGCAATGCATTTTCAGAAAATGACCGCGGCTGCAGAATGAAAAGGAAAAGTCATTTTTAATAACATTCAATTAAAATATGATTAGTGTCGCAATTATATGTGCTATATATTTTTTTTTCTTTATTTGTTGATCTTTCCCCCACGAAAGTGGAGTTACCCTTTAAGGCGTTCCGTATACCAAGACATTTTGGACAATTTCATGCTCCCAACTTTGTGGGAACAGTTTGGGGACGGCCCCTTCCTGTTCCAACATGTGCACAAAGCCAGCTCCATAAAGACATGGATGAGCGAGTTTGGGGTGGAGGAACTTGACTGCACAGAGTCCTGACTTCAACCCGATAGAACACCTTTGCGATGATTTATTTTTTATTTTTTTCAGGCTATTTTTGAAGCATTTTGGAAGTGTTTCTCAAAGGGTAGATTTCTAGTCGATATTTTTTCATCTTGAAAATTCTTTAAGGTAGGATTTTTTTTATAGTTGAGATTTTTTGATCTTATTGAATATTTATTGATTTTATATACATATACCTTGTGACCTAGTTGGATTATTAGATCTTCCCAAACATCCTATGCCTCTCTGTGATGCTGTCAAATGATCCTGCCTTGCTTTTCCACAGTTTTGAATGAGCATTGATCTTTTTAAGGTTGGTACCAGATCAGAGCATGTCCTATATTAAACTATGTATTCAATTTGTTTTGTTTTTTTTGTTTGTTTTTTTTACATGTATTTACTTTGTATAATTGTTTGTTTTGATATACATCTTTATTGTAATGATCAGTGTTCATTGCAAACGTTCTCCTGAGGAAGCCTTAACAGGCGAAACACGTAGGGATAACAATTTACACATATAGTGATGTCTGTTTATCCTTGTTTATGGATTTTTTAATTGAATAAAAATGTTATTTTTCTATACATATTTTTCCTTTTTGTATATGTATGCGCTTAAAAAGTCCCACATTTTTTTCCCTTCTGTGTTTTTCTACCTTTGGGATGAATTAGAGTGGAGACTGGGAGCCAGGCCTTTTCGTCCAACATCAGTGCCTGACCTCATACATGGGGGGTTTGTTTTTCAGGGGTTGGGCTTGGCCCCTTAGTTCCAGTGAAGGGAACTCTTAAGGGGTCAGCATACCAAGACACTTTGGACAATTTCATGCTCCCAACTTTGTGGGAACAGTTTGGGGGACGGCCCCTTCCTCTTCCAACATGACTGCCCACCAGTGCAACAAAGCAAGGTCCATAAAGACATGGATGAGGGAGTTCGGGGTGGAGGAAATTGACTGGCCTGCACGGAGTCCTGACCTCAACCTGCTACAACACCTTTGGGATGAATTAGAATGGAGACTGCAAGCCAGGCCTTCTTGTCCAACATCAGTGCCTGACCTCACAAATACGCTTCTGGAAGAATAGTCAAACATTCCCATAGACACCCTCCTAAACCTTGTGGACGGCCTTCCCAGAAGAGTTGATGCTGTTATAGCTGCAAAGGGCGGAGCCAACTCAATATTGAACCCTACGGACTAATGTGCGTGTAAAGGCAGGCGTCCCAATACTTTTGGTAATATAGTGTATGTATGTATTGTGTCCATTTTTTTGCTTCAGTTACCCCCCTTTATCAAAAAAATCTATACTGGTAGGTTTATTGGCTTCCATCCACCATTGGCAAGCAGCAACTAATATGAACAATTTCACGTTCTCTGTAAATTACCGCAGAATAAGTGTAAGCTGTATATAAACGATTCAACTAAAATCATACAATAATAAATGTAGCAATATATCACTTGATTCTAAATGACAGACTGCCAAAAGAGGGAAAACAAATGTGTTCTGCTTTTATAATGAACATTTTTCTGTCTAAATTTGCCCATGAGCATTTCCTTCCCTGAGTTGTACAGGAACGTCTCGAAACGCGTGATTAATCATCTACTCCTATTTATGTGGTTGATCTTGAAAGTTTTATGTAACGGGATTTAATTGCAGCATGAAGCACATTTGCAAGGATATCATGGTAGCCGTATGAGATACACCTTAATTAAAACAATGATACGTACGTGTGTGTGTGTGTAGCACCAGGGCCGGGACAAGGGGTGGGCAGGAGGGACGGTTGCCCCTGGCGCAATGGTTTATTGCAGGGGTAGGGGGCACCCTGACCCTAAACCTAAGGGAAAGGGGGGGGCGCAGTTTGGCATCTTTGCCCTGGGCGGTGGATAACCTTGTCCCGGCACTGTGTAGTACTGACCCCCCCCGAAGGAGCTCCTAGTTTTTATTGGGCTTACCGTTACCTTCTTGACCTCGCCTCTGTCTAGACCAGTGATTCTCAACCAGGGTTCCTCCAGAGGTTGCTAGAGGTTCCTCCAGAGGTTGCTAGAGGTTCCTTCAGCATTGGGAATTTCTGTCTATCGGATAAGTTCCCAACGACGCCATTGATCTTTTTAGCTATCTGTAAGGAGGTAATTCTTCCCAATGATCACAAGTGTAAGGACCATTCTTCCCAATGACCACAAGTGTGAGGACCATTCTTCCCAATGACCACAAGTGTAAGGACCATTCTTCCCAATGACCACAAGTGTGAGGACCATTCTTCCCAATGACCACAAGTGTAAGGACCATTCTTCCCAATGACCACAAGTGTAAGGACCATTCTTCCCAATGACCACAAGTGTGAGGACCATTCTTCCCAATGACCACAAGTGTAAGGACCATTCTTCCCAATGACCACAAGTGTAAGGACCATTCTTCCCAATGACCACAAGTGTAAGGACCATTCTTCCCAATGACCACAAGTGTGAGGACCATTCTTCCCAATGACCACAAGTGTGAGGACCATTCTTCCCAATGACCACAAGTGTGAGGACCATTCTTCCCAAATGACCACAAGTGTGAGGACCATTCTTCCCAATGACCACAAGTGTAAGGACCATTCTTCCCAATGACCACAAGTGTAAGGACCATTCTTCCCAATGACCACAAGTGTAAGGACCATTCTTCCCAATGACCACAAGTGTGAGGACCATTCTTCCCAATGACCACAAGTGTGAGGACCATTCTTCCCAATGACCACAAGTGTGAGGACCATTCTTCCCAAATGACCACAAGTGTGAGGACCATTCTTCCCAATGACCACAAGTGTGAGGACCATTCTTCCCAATGACCACAAGTGTGAGGACCATTCTTCCCAATGACCACAAGTGTGAGGACCATTCTTCCCAATGATCACAAGTGTGAGGACCATTCTTCCCAATGACCACAAGTGTAAGGACCATTCTTCCCAATGACCACAAGTGTAAGGACCATTCTTCCCACTGACCACAAGTGTGAGGACCATTCTTCCCAATGATCACAAGTGTGAGGACCATTCTTCCCAATGACCACAAGTGTAAGGACCATTCTTCCCAATGACCACAAGTGTAAGGACCATTCTTCCCACTGACCACAAGTGTGAGGACCATTCTTCCCACTGACCACAAGTGTGAGGACCATTCTTCCCACTGACCACAAGTGTGAGGACCATTCTTCCCAATGACCACAAGTGTGAGGACCATTCTTCCCAATGACCACAAGTGTGAGGACCATTCTTCCCAATGACCACAAGTGTGAGGACCATTCTTCCCAATGACCACAAGTGTGAGGACCATTCTTCCCACTGACCACAAGTGTAAGGACCATTCTTCCCAATGACCACAAGTGTGAGGACCATTCTTCCCACCGACCATCACACTAATGTATCCTGAGTTGTAGATTTCTAATTTTTAGCAGGGGGTTCCCCGAGACCGGAGAACTATTTCAAGGGTTCCTCTGTGTTGAAAAGGTTGAGAAAGGCTGTGCTAGGAGTTCCCATGGTAGATGACCCAAGGAACTGCAGAAACTGACACTGGATCTTCTTTTGGGTTATTTATTTAGAAGATAACACAGTCTCTTCTATGGAGGGTAGAGGCAGGGCCGTCTTTAATATTGATTGGACCCTGGGCAAAACTTTTCTTGCCCCCCCCCCCCCCCCCCCCCATGCAGTTTCGCTCTCCACCTGCTCTGAGACATACAATAAATAGCAGCTAGACTCAAAATCAGTTTACTGAATCAGGTCAGGCAGCTATTTGCGATTTGTTGCCTGAGGTTACATTGTATCATTACCGCTCACCGACTGGTTGCTAGAGGCTACAGCACACATTACAGCTCACTGATTAGTTGCTAGAGGCTACAGCACACATTACAGCTCACTGATTAGTTGCTAGAGGTTATAGCACATGATTTCTGCTTGTTGATTGGTTGCTAGAGATTACTGGGGATATGACCTCAGGGGGGCATAATATACATATGAGGTGGGGCATGATACCCCCTATTTACATATGAATGCCGCTACTATTTACATAAGAATGTCGGTACTTTACATGTAAACACAGGGTCTGCAGCATTAGTAGCAGCACTTCACACTGAGATATTGGGACACAGCACAGGACTAAAACTTCAAGGGACGAGGCAATTTAAACCAAGATAGTTGGCAAGTATGAGGCAGCTGCTTTGGGCCCCACAACAATGACAGGGCCCAGGGCAGCTGCCCCTTTTTGCACTGCCTTAAAAACGGCCCTGGGTAGAGGGTTAAGAGGAAAGCTCAGGTACTTTTGGACTACAACTATAGAAAGTCTCTTGTAGAAGAAATCCAGAGAATTACCTGGAATCTCACAACCTCCGGATAGACCTCCTCTCACTAGGCCTAGCAGCCGGTAGAGCGTTAAGTAAAGCAAAGTCTCTGCCACGGACTTGCATATAGAACACATGAGGAAAAGTCTCTGCCACAGACTTGGATATAACTGAGGGACGTAGACAAAAATTTAGAGAACTATCATACGGTAACAGTATCTCTCAGCCGGTCCGGCGATACCGTATGAATGTGGATCCATAAAGTGTCCTTCAACTGAGCCTCCGGGCTCCTTCAGAGAAATCAGCCTTACACAATGGCCTTCTCCCGAAGAGTCCTCCCCTGGATGCTTCTCCAATTGCTGGGCCTCTCCTCAGATGAGACGGCGCCGGAACACCTTTGAATCCTCCTCTCAGTTACTTTGCCTCGGGCTATCCAGCCCTGAGACTCGAAATTGGGTGGATCCACACCCCAGGCCATGAGGGCCAAGTGGGCTGGTCTGGCCAGAAGACACAGCAGGATGACACTTCCACTGGGCTGGTTCCGAGAAAGAATGGCACCCAATAGGCCTAGCTAAACTGCATTCTCACACTTGCCAGCAGTGAAAGCGACCCCTGTGGTCAAGGAGAACCCAGCGCAATCCGGCTAGACTGGTACTGAAACCATAATTTGACATAATCAACCCTAAAACCCAACTGTGATTTTAGGGATATTAAATTGAAAAAAAAACAAACCACATAGCGCATTCTCTTCAGGAGCCGGTGCTACATTAATAAAAGTGGAGTTGTACACCCTTGGATCATTCAGGCCTCGTCTCCATTCAGGCCTGTCCCTGCAGTTGCTTTGCCTCGGGCTATCCAGCCCTGAAGCTCGGGATTGCATGGATCCGCACCCCATGCCAGGAGGGCCATGAGGGCTGGTCAGGAGGACCAGGACCAAAGAGACAGAAAATATCTTCTGGACCAGAACCCCCCGAAACATGTGATCTCAGTACCTTAAATACCACCTCCCAGAATGCACAGCAGGAAAACACTCCCACTGGGCTGGCTCTGAGAAAAGAATGGCACTCAACACGCCCAGCTAAACTGCGTTCTCATACTTGCCGGCGGTGACAGCGACACCCGCAGCCAAGGAGAACTCGGTGCAATCCAGCTAGACTGGTACTGAAACCATAATTTAGCAAAATTAGCCCCAAAACCCAACTGTGGTTTTAGGAATATAAATTTTTAAAAACATATAGCGCATGCTCGTCAGGAGCCAGTGCTTCATGTGTAAGGCATAAGAAAGGTCAACTTTAATGCCAACACAGTATATGAAAATTTTGCAAAGGGCACTAACACCCTAAAAGCGTGAGAAAGGGTTTTTCCACCCTGAAACGCGTAGCCACACCCATTTATGTCACATACGACATGATCATGGCCATCTGCTCAGCCTGTAACACTTCTTTGCTGTCCTTAGCGGTTCATATACACATACAGTCTACTACGTCTGCTGGTTCCTCCTGGTGTTCCCTTGGTTGACGTCCTGGCTCCAAGCACCTTACATCATCTCCACCCAGAGGGGCTTGCTCACTGTTGACCACCTGGAAGGCTGCCATCTGCTGAAGACTTATGAATATGCTTTTTAATACATTATTAAATTACATGAGAATGCAATATTTATTATTCTTCAGTTCATTATTATTTTATTATTATTATTATATAGAGCCGTTTTGGCAGTTTGCGACATTTTTGCAGCTTGCACATTGCTTTCGAATATAAAGAGAGACAATACAGCATCAGTGGAATATATCAATTGAAGATGCTTCTGGAGATTATCATAATCACTGTGTGGCATTATCCGGATGTCTATGCTTCCTGATCACTGAGGTGCATGAGTACATTAGATCATTAGCAAAGCCTTAGAATTTGTCTATGTAGCACCCTCTAGTGTACGGTTTAGAGTGAGGAAAATTTATTTAGACTCACAGAAGGCTGTGTGAGTCTGTTTAATTGGTCAGGGTTCCTGTAGGTCAGGCTGAAGGTCTCTACAGGTCAGGCGTCTGGTACCTCCCCCTGGTTCTAGAAGCTACTGGAAGTTTCTAGAAGCTAGTGGCTGGAGGTTAAGAGGCTGTGATCTGCATATTTATGAGAATCTGGCCAATCCCCAGGCAGGAGGCCTAGGAGGGTGGTTGGGTCAACCCATAAATATTGCACAGCCTAGCCAGCAGGGTGGTTGAGGCTGTGTCATGTAGCCTGGGAGGGGACCCCGGGGCCTGTGGGGGCTCTACCTCCAGGCCGGGAGCTGAGGAAGGAAGGAAGAAGGGCAGAGGGATCTCCACTATACAGCCTCTTATGGGGGACACCCTGGCTAGCATGGGAGAACCTGGACATCAGGAGGCCTGTACAGCAGTCTTCTCAAAAGCAGAAGGATTTCCAGGGACAGTGTGATTACCTCTACACCCCCAGGGCCTAAAACGGAGAAAGCTGCAAGTTGCAATATTCAGCAAGTTCTTCCGGGACAGTGCCAACAGCTAAACCCAATCCCTTGTCCTGGGGCACTTTACAAGGGTGGTTAACAGCCAGGTGGGCTGGTATATTCAAGAGAGGGGACATAGAGCTCCTGCGAGTTTGGCCCAAAATCCAGTGGCCCTCTAAGGGGTAGCACTATATAAGGAGAAACCCTACATTACCCCTGATTGTTCGAAATAGAAAGGTTTACATTTTCGTATACAGTACTGTATAGTATTTCATATGTATGTATTCTTTTAAAAAAAAAATACACTTTAAAGCCTAATAAAACTGTAAAGAGAACCCTTTCACCCCCCCCCCCCCCCCCCGATTGTTGGAACTAGTAACGTGGACATTCTCTTGTATAGTATTTCATATCTAGATGTCTAAAAAAGTAAATGACAAGAAGACTATACTATGCAAGTGGCTATGATCACCCCCACCCCAGAAGTGGAGATCTGATCTAGAGAATCTCCACCATTTTTTTAAATACATCATGTCTGTCCAATTAGGAATAATTGGCAGCGTTGGATCTTAATAGTCCTGTCACAGCTTCTGGAGAACAATCCATCAATGATGATGTAGAGAAGCTGATTATTTGTGTAGCGCCGGTACTCCTGATGAGTACCCGCTATATATGTCAATTTAGTTTTTGCCCAAAACTCTAGTTGAGTTTTGGGGTTAATTGTGTGAAATTATGCTTTGGCATCAGCTTGGCTGGACTGTATCAAGGTTCTGCCTGGTCATAGGTGGGGTTTGCACCTGTGAGAGGCATTAGAACGCAGTCTGGTTGGACGCATTGGGTACCAATCTCTCTCTTGGAACCAATCAGTGGACGCGTTGGTTCCGCTGTGTATTCCGGGAGAGGGTACTTAAGGTGCTGAAGTCACGTGGGTTCTGGGTTACGGGTTACGGTCCACAAGTGTTTGCTGACTCCGTGGTCCTGGTCCTCCTGACCAGTCCTCCAGAGGCCCTCATGGCCTGGGGTTGCGGATCCGTCCGTTTCCGAGCCTCGGAACTGGCTAGTCCGAGGCACAGTAACTGGAAGGCAGATTCTAAGGTGTTCCGGGTGCCGTCTTGGGTTTTGGAGAGGCCCAGCAACTTGACATGCAACCAGGGGAGGACTCTTCAGTAAGAGGGCCATGCACGAGGCTGGTTGCTCGGTAAGACCCCGGAAGATGAGCTGTTAAGGACACTAATTGAATCTTTATTTCTTTACGGTATCGCCGGACCGGCTGCAAGATTCTGGTACAGTAAGAAAGTTCCTACTTCTATCCTTCCATTTGCAACTGAGTTTTCAACCAAGTCTGTGGCAGAGACTTTGCTAAGCTAAAATGACTTGTTGGCTGCCAGTATCCATAGACAAGGATCTATCCGACAGTTAAAGAATCCAGTTGCGAGTGGCTATTCCCTGGATTATGTAAAGAGAGACTTTTTATTGAAGTTAGCAGTTCCAAAGTACCTGAGCTATACTTCATCCTTATGCCCTCTCAGTACCGGGACAAGGTCATCCAGAGCCCAGGACAAACATGCCAAACTGCACCCCCCGCCCCCAAGGTGTATGAGCATTATGCATTATCAAAAATCCCCCCCCCCCAAAAAAAACTGAGCAGTAATCTTTTTAACCCCCATAGCATAAATCCCCCCTCCTCCCAGTGCAAATCTGTTCCCCTGCTGAAATCCCCCCTCCCAGACCCCCCATCCCTCAATTCAAGTGCCCCCCCCAAAAAAAATCACACAAATGATCTACCCCTAAGATTACCCCTCCCAATAACCCCACTGGAAATCCCCCCCTTCCAGCACAACGCGCCCCAATCATCCCTCCTAGCACAAATCTTCTTCCCCCATTCCTTCTCCCCCTAAATTTTAGCATACCCCCCAAATTTCCCCTCCTAGAACAAAACTTACTCCCTGCTATCCCCAAATGCCCCTTTCCAACACAAATCCCATCCCCCCTATTTCCTTGTGGTGCCCCCCCCCCCACCTCACATGATACCACAGTGCCCAGGGCAGCCGCCCCCTCCTGCCCACCCCTTGTCCCGGCCCTGTGCCCTCTATTCCCAACTGAGAGACTGAGTTTTGTTCAACCGTTTTATGCAAATAAAAACCCTAAAAAGGAATTACAGTGTCGGTCTCTGCAGTTACTGGGCCATCAACCCTGGGAAACCCCTAGACAAGAACGGTGACTTACGAGCTGGAGGAGGTAATCGGTAAGCCCAGAAAATTGAAGCCGCTCCTTCGGGGGGGGTCAGTGCTACATTTGCAATGCTAGCTGGGAAGGTGGTAGCTTCCTGGTAGATAGCGTTTGGAGGCTAAAGATCATTGGAGGTAATTCTTTCAGGTTTGATCATTGGGCAGATGGGATCTGGAGGTCTTTAGTTGCACTTTAAATTGGTTCTTCCCCAGTTAAGCCATGAAAGTAAACTTTGAACTCCACTATATAACACCGGTATTTTAACCACTAGAGATCCGCGCTATAGCCAAATGACGGCTACAGCGCGGACCTCCTTTGCCGGGACTACGTCTATTGACGTCATCCCGTGCACGAGCGGCCTGCGCGCCCCCTGAGGGGCGCGCGTGGCGCGCTCTGTGATCGGCGAGTCTATGAGACTCACCTGATCACGGATCCGAGCAAGGGGTCAATCCCGACCCCTTACCACGTGATCAGCTGTCTGCCAATGACAGCTGATCATGTGATACAACGGAGCCGGTAATCGGCTAAAAAAAGAGCCGATCACCGTTGGCCATGATCGGGACATTAGTCCCGATCACGGCCAGCTTACCAGTGCCCACCTGCCCCCTGCCAGTGCCACCTCAGGAATAAATAAGTGCCCCCCGTCAGTGCCACCCATCAGTGTCCATAGTGCCACCCAGCAGTGCCCACAGTGCCACACATCAGTGCCCACAGTGCCACCCATCAGTGCCCACAATCTGCCTCAACAACAGTGCTGCACCCCAGTGCCACATATCCGTGCCCATCAGTGTCATCTACCAGTGCCCATCAGTGCCCATCAGTGCCGCCCATCAGTGCCCAGCAGAGCCACCTATCAGAGCCACCTATCAGTGGTACCTATCAGTGCCCCTTAGTGCCACCCATCCGTGCCACCCATCCGTGCCACCCATCCGTGCCATCTTATCTGTGCCCATCTTTGCCCATCAGTGCTGCCTTATCTGTGCCCATCAGTACTGCCTTATCTGTGCCTATCAGTGCCACCTTATCTGTGCCTATTAGTGCCGCCTTAACTATGCCTATCAGTGCCCACCAGTGCAGCCTATCAGTGCGCCTCATCAGCGCACTTCAATGAAGGAGAAAAATGACCTGTTTGCAAAATTTTATAACAAACTATTAAACATGATTTTTTTTTTTTTTTGCATCTTTTTTTGTTTGTTTAGCAAAAAATAAAACTCCCAGCTGTAATTAAATGCCACCAAAAGAAAGCTCTATTTGTGGGAAAAAAAATGATAAAAATGTCATTTGGGGGGGGGGGGCGCATGCGCGAGGCTCGACGAGATGGACGCCTTCCGTTAGAGCTCCGCATTCCCCGCAACAGTGCCGGGCTATTATAATCCTGCCGATCACATAAGTGACATCCAACTAACCGGTACGATCCAGGGACAACACCGCGCTCCCCCCGGGATGGTTTTAACGGGGCACAGAGGCAAATCTAAGCCGAAACCAATCAAAGAGGCGCTCGCGCGGGCTTCGTCCAAGATGGCGGCGAAAGCACAAGCACAGGCCGCATTGCAGCGCTCCTGCTCTCCAACGGACACAGCCGACCACCACAGTGATGATACCGACGAGGAGTGCGGACCCAACTTAGAGGACTTTCCTGCTTTGCCAACCCCAGGTATGCCGCAGTCAGACCTCCTCTCTCATATAGAGAAAATGCTTCACAAAGCGCTTAAAGCGACGTCAGACCAAATTACCACTAAACTAACACGTGAAATACGTGAATTGGGACAGCGCACCGCAGACCTTGAAACTAGAGCTGATGATATGGAACTCACTCTTAAAGAACAAGCTCAGGAGCAGTCACTGCTTCGTGAGGAGAATGCAGTGCTGCTTTCTCGACTTGAAGATGCCGAAAATCGCTCCAGAAGAGCTAATTTACGCTTGCGAGGCATCCCAGAATCGGTCGTGGATTTGCAGTCCTTTACTACGGCCCTATTCCAGGAACTCTCCCCAGACATTCCGATCGAACGTTTGGAGTTCGACAGAATACATAGGGCCTTAACGCGTCGTCAGCCCGACGGTCCTCCAAGGGACATTATTATTAAGCTCCACTTCTTCCGATCGAAGGAACAACTTCTTACCGCTGCACGCAACAAAGGAGACGCACTTACTTTCCAAGGCCACACGTATCAATTGTTCACTGACCTGGCTCCCCTTACGATCACGAAACGACGAGCCATGAAGCCACAATTACAGGTTCTTATTCAAAACCAAATCAAATACGTGTGGCGGTTCCCTTTTGCTCTTCATTTTGCATACAATGGCCAGCAATATAATTGCACCACCCCTGAAGCTCTACAACGCCTTTTGGAGTCCCTTCGGTTGACTACTCCAGAACAACAGTTAGAGACAACACTTCCGCGCACCCCTGCACGTCTAACCCCCTATCCTCATGCGGCTACCCCCAAGCGAGACCCCAGAGACTTACGGTCACCAAGGTCCATCCGTAAGGGAACACCTGCAAAGGCTCCTGCTGAGAATCGTTACAGCCCCAAGATCTTTGTGCCCCGCTGAGGGATCTCTACTACACCATTTTCTGACTCATATGTTACACCCCGGTTATCGGAAGTCTTAATCCTGGACCCACCGGCTTACTTGGCCTGCTATATTTGAAGACGCTATGCGTAGAAGATCTTTTGATCCTATCCTTACCTCCAGAATAATATCTCCAGAAAAATACCCCTTCCCCCTCCCCCCCCTTTTTTTTTTTTTTTGTTGTCGCCCATGTAGACAACTTATCTTTTTCCCCTTCTCTATCCCTCATCCCCCCTCCCTCCCCCCCCTTTTTTTTTTTTCTCTTTCCCAATTTTAGGTTTCATAGTTATGTTACTTAGTTTTCTATGTTTTCAACTCTGTTTGTGTTTATTGGAGTTTATTATATGTGCATTCTCTATGCGTTAATTGCAATTGCCTTAGGCTATTACACTATGCGAAAATGTTACATACGTAATGCCTCTCCTGGTATGTTGCGGGGAACAGTCACTGCTCCTCCCAATTTAGTGCGTTCTCTCTATGGCGAGATTTTTTGCCGTGGAGACCATGCACATTTTTGTCGGGCGACTTGAGTCTTCTCGTGATATGCCCATTTACCTAAGGTTCGCCTTACATAATTATTTTGACATTTCTTTGTCTTCTTTCCACTGTTTCTCACCTCTTCTCTGTTTACCCTCTCTGCTCTCTTTTTCTACTTGTAATGGTTGGCTGGCCTGGGGGAATCCCGGGCTCCTAGTTATCATCTACCCACACCCTGGTTTATGGCTCCCCTGAATATATTATCACTGAATGTAAAAGGTCTAAACTCGCCTAACAAACGGGTTAAAGCTTTTCGCACCTTTACATCGTTACATGCAAGTATAGTAGCATTACAAGAGACACATTTCTCTGTACGTAATACTCCTAAATTTTTTCATAAAAATGATCCCCTAGTATACACGGCCTCTGCGGCTACGAAACATCGAGGAGTCCTCCTGGCTCTCCATCGTTCCCTCCCGTTCACTCTAACGTCGGCTATCAAGGATCCTGAGGGACGATATATTCTCTTGACAGGCTCCCTACAGGAATCAGATGTAACTCTAGTCTCTTATTATGCCCCTAATTCTAACCCTATTCCTTTTTTTTCCCACCTTTTCCAAGTAATCAAAACTCACCTTAAAGGTACTTTAATTATGTGTGGGGACTCTAACTTGGTTATTCATCCGTCTGTAGATAGATCCCCGTACACACCAGACCGCCACTCACTTTCAACTCAATTTTGGTCCTTGCTGCAAAAATACTCAATATTAGATACCTGGCGGGAATGTAATCCTGCAAAAAGAAACTATTCGTTTTACTCTAATCCCCATAATTCCTTTTCTAGAATAGATCATATATTTATCCCCATAGCGTCCTCCCCAATCCTGCTGCAATCTATTATACACCCAATAACTTGGTCTGACCACTGTGCAGTGATCACCTCCATCTCCTCCCTTGTACCAAGACCTAGGGAAAGACTTTGGCGAATGAACGATAGACACTTAACAAATCAATCCTTTCTGCTCGACATTCAAGTTGCCTTACGCGATTATCTTACACACAACGCCACTCCGGGTATCTCCCCTATTCTCTTATGGGAAGCGCATAAGCCTGTAATTAGGGGTAAATGCATATCTACAGCCTCCTTCCTTAAGAAAGACAGGCTCCAACGTCTGCAATACCTAGAAACTGAATATCAACGTCTATTTCTCCTATTCCAGGCCTCCCCTTCTGAGACGAATAAGTCTGAACTGACTAAAATTCGGCTTGAGTTGGACTTGCTTTTCTCAGACGCAGCAGATAAAACTTTACGTAGGACTTTTCATACCATTTATACTAAATCTAATAAACCTGACACCTTTTTAGCTCTCCGCCTTAGACAACCCGAACGAGTACACAAACCGATTCGACTTAAGGTGGGGAAAGAGTCATACACTAGCAACCCACTTAAAATAGTTGATGAGTTTTCCAAACGCCTTGCAAAACTCTACGAATCCCCCTCCTCTTTCCCTTTAACCAAAGCTGAAACATTGTTCCGTGATCTGCAGATCCCTTCTCTTCCCATCCAGGCCCGAAATGCCATTGACACGGAGGTCTCATCCTCTGAAGTGCTCCAGGCTATCAAACTAATTAAAGCTAATAAACAACCTGGCCCAGATGGCTTTACAGGGCTATATTACAAAAAATTTGCAGATACCCTGGCGCTCCTTTTAGCAAATACTTTTAACACTCTTTTGAAGGGGGGCACCTTTGGTAGTGACACACTTACGGCCTCAGTTTCAATGATACCCAAACCTGATGCTGATCATTCCGTATGGTCAAACTATAGGCCTATATCACTTTTGAATCTAGATATTAAGCTCTTAGCCAAAGTATTATCCCTAAGGCTGTCCCCACATATTGGAGGGTTGATTCACAAGGATCAGGTAGGGTTCATACCTAAGCGCCAGGCGAGCGATAATATACGTCGGGTTATTCTATTACAACACTTGGCTAGATCTAGAAATATCCCTATGCATTTATTGTCACTTGACATACGTAAAGCTTTTGATACAGTTTCTTGGCCCTACCTTAGGTATACCGTATATACTCGAGTATAGGCCGACCCGAGTATAAGCCGAGGCCCCCAATTTACCCCCAAAAAACTGGGAAACCTATTGACTCGTGTATAAGCCGAGGGTGAGATATGCCTGTCCATCCCTGTGTGTGTCCGTCCATCCCTCTGTGTCCGTCCATCCCTGTGTGTCCGTCCATCCCTGTGTGTGTGTCCATCCATCCATCCCTGTGTGTGTGTCCATCCATCCATCCCTGTGTGTGTGTCCATCCATCCATCCCTGTGTGTGTGTGCGTCCATCCATCCATCCATCCCTGTGTGTGTGTGTGTGTGTGTGTGTGTGTGTCCATCCATCCATCCATCCCTGTGTGTGTGTGTGTGTCCATCCATCCATCCATCCCTGTGTGTGTGTGTGTGTGTGTGTGTGTGTCCATCCATCCATCCATCCCTGTGTGTGTGTGTGTGTCCATCCATCCATCCGTGTGTGTGTGTGTGTGTGTGTGTGTGTGTGTGTGTGTGTGTGTGTGTGTGTGTGTGTCCGTGCAGCCTTGTGTGTCCAGCCTACCTGTTCTTGAGCCTCCGTCCGGTCCCGTCCCGAGCCTCCGTGTCGTCCCGTCCCGAGCCTCCGTGTCGTCCCGTCCCGAGCCTCCGTGTCGTCCCGTCCCGAGCCTCCGTGTCGTCCCATGCCAGGATCGCCGCTCTTCGTCGGCGCCCTGGCGGCCATTCCCCTGTTCAAAAGCCGCGCCTCCGCCTGTGATAGGCGGAACACTCAATTTCCCAGCAGTCAGTGTTCCGCCTATCACGGACATCGGCTCATCCTCGGAGGATGGCGGAACACTGACTGCTGGGAAATTGAGTGTTCCGCCTATCACAGGCGGAGGCGGAGGCGGAGGCGCGGCTTTTGAAAGGTAGAATGGCCGCTGTCTGTCTGCTCGACACGCTGTTCGGGCAGTCAGACAGCGGTGACTCGAGTATAAGCCGAGGGGGGCACTTTCAGCCTCAAAAAAGAGGCTGAAAATCTCGGCTTATACTCGAGTATATACGGTATATTGCTTAAATGGGGTTTTGGCCCTCATTTTCTCCGTTGGATAGACACCTTATATGCCCATCCCCAAGCGTTTGTTCGCTATTCCGGCTTCAGTTCCAATAGATTCCCGATTCAACGAGGCACTAGGCAGGGGTGCCCTTTGTCACCCCTGCTTTTTGCCCTTGCTATAGAACCGCTAGCAGCCCTGATCAGAACTAACCCTGATATCCGGGGCCTGGAGGTGGCTTCCACAACCCACAAGTTATGCCTTTTTGCAGATGATGCCCTTCTGTTTGTAACTTCCCCTCATACCACATTGCCCAACCTCTTTAAGCTTCTTGATACATTTGCACAAATCTCAGGTCTTGAAGTAAACCAATCTAAATCTAGAGCCCTTGCAGTATCCCTGTCCACAGAAACTTTACAAAACCTACAGACTAACTACTCATACCAATGGTCATCGTCATATATTCCCTACTTAGGTATTAGATTAACTAGTAACCCTGCTCACCTTTATCATACTAATTATCTTCCCATGTTACGTAGTCTATCGTTGCTTCTTTCCTCTTGGCAACCTTTATGTGTTTCCTGGCTGGGGCGTATAACGGCAGTAAAAATGTCTTTATTACCCAAATTACTATATTTGTATAGAGTACTCCCGGTCACAGTCCCTACATATTTCCATAACGCTATTCAAAGCAAGACTCTCAAATACATTTGGGGTAATACTAGACCTAGAATTTCTAGGACGGTCCTTTTTCGGCATAAGCTTCAAGGAGGACTGGGAATACCATATTTCAAACACTATTACTATGCCGCTCAATTGTCACAAATGACCCTCTACCACGCTGAATCTGAAATTCCACTATGGGTCAGTCTGGAAGCAGTGGAGGCTCATCCCATTTCCGTCTCCAACTTACTTTGGCTCCCCCCCCAGGAGTGTAAAACCCTTATTAATCCCATCACAAGTCAGGCCGCGTACACACGCGCGGACTGTTGGCCCAACTTTGTCCGTCCAACAGTTTGAGCGAACAGTCCGCTCAAACTTAGCATGGACGGACATGGCCACACACGACGGACGAACAGTTTGCTGAAACCGTGCGCGATGACGTGAACGGCACGTACGACGGGACGAAAAATACGACGTCCTATACACTGCAATGCAACCTTCCGACGTGGAAATCCTTTCTGAGCATGCGCGAGACTTAGTTGGCCGAACAAGCCTACACACGAGCGAACAGTCTGCTGAAACCTTGTTTCAGCGGACAGTTTTTCGGAATTTCCGTAAGACCTTGTTCGGCCAACTGTCCGCTGAAACTGTCCGCTGAAGCCCCACACACGAGCGGACTGTCCGCCCAAACACTGTTCAGCGGACAAGGTTGGGCGAACAGTCCGCGCGTGTGTACGCGGCCTCACTCTCTGAAAATTTGGCATAAGATATGTATTCCTTTTAAATTTTTGTCCCCGCATCTCCCCCTATTATCGTTTTTAGGTCACCCAAGCTTTACGCCAGCCTGCATGGAGCCAGGCACCTTTTCAGCCTGGTCACATGCACGCCTTACTCGGGTATGTGATCTTTTCCGAGGAACCGCTATCATTCCCTTCCCTGACTTACAGGCACAAACACAGCTGCCCCACAAAGAATGCTTCCG
This sequence comes from Lithobates pipiens, assembly GCF_037356315.1. Classification (NCBI taxonomy): domain Eukaryota; kingdom Metazoa; phylum Chordata; class Amphibia; order Anura; family Ranidae; genus Lithobates; species Lithobates pipiens. Next base: position 242,133,463 of record NW_027507787.1, read on the forward strand.
TTACTTGCAGATAGCTCACTTCTTACAAACCCATATCAAAACAGGCCCCAATCTTAGATCTATGTCCCAATTTGAGTCTATATGTTCCTCTGATCCACATGCCCCGGGCACCATTTCATACCTCTACTCTTGCCTCTCCACTTCGTCTGAAGACCTTCCGAATTATGCTAAAGCATGGGCCACTGATTTAACACTTAATCTTGACTCAGAGTCATGGTCCACTATATGGACTAACACTAAGAACTCCTCACAAAATGTGGTAGCTTCTGAAGCGAACTATAAGGTCCTGATGCGATGGTATCTGGTCCCCTCTAGAATCGCCAAGTATGTGCCAAATTATTCGCCCGATTGCTTTAGAGGTTGCAAAAACCGGGGTACTCATCTCCACATCTGGTGGACCTGTCCCATCGTAACAAATTTTTGGTCCTTAATCTTTCAAATATTAGCTACACTATTTCATCACCCCGTGAATCCTGATCCTAAAATAGCATTGTTGAATTGGCTACCACTCAATTTCACCAAACCCCAAATTCGACTTTCCCTCCAAATATTGACTGCAGCTAAGCAAACGATAGCGAAAGCCTGGAAGACACCTACCTTACATGTAGCGGAAACCAAGCACAGAATCACACAAGCGATGATACATGCGAAAATAGAAGCGGTAACGTTAGACAAAATCCCACTGTTTACTAAAATTTGGCAACCATGGGTAGACAATTTCCTACCTAAGGACTTTGACACACGCCTTATGGCTCCTTAATTTAACATAATCAGTGATTTGGGGCCTGTGGTTCCCCTGGGTCCGCCGACCATGCTTTTCCTTCTCTCCCTCCTTTCCCTTACTCCATCACAACTCCTCCCTCTCTCTCTATGACCCTATTTCCTCCTTCTCTTTCCTCTCCTTTTCTATCCCTGTAATTTCTTTTTTTTACTCTTTTTTCTATGTTGGGTAAAATACCTTAAGCAAAGCTGTTCTTCTTTACTACTACCCTGAGTAGGGAATGGCGATCTGAACATAAATGTCTACGGGTTTTTTTTCCCTACCGACACTAGTTGACCTATTTTCATCTGGTCCCCCCTCCCATTGTTTTGACTCTTCGTTACCCTATGTATGTGGGAAGCAGGGGCCAATTTTGTGTCTGTACCGAGTTATCTACTTTTACAATGCTTAAGTAACAGCGTATCTGATCATCCTTCGTTGCTGTTTTTATCGTAAATTGTTCAGTCTATTTTACTGTACCCTGCCTGATTCCTTAATAAAATATTTGAAAAGAAAAATGTCATTTGGGTACAGTGTTGTATGACCGCACAATTGTCATTCAAAGTGCATCAGCGCTGAAAGCTGAAAATTGGTCTGGGCAGGAGGGGGGTTTAAGTGCCCAGTAAGCAAGTGGTTATGAAATAGCCAACATGCAAAATTTCAGAGTTTTATCAGACTTCACAATCTTTACCACATTTGTAATCTTTGAAGTGTGCTTGTTTGTTGTATAAAATTCATAGGAATGGGGGATATGAGGAACTGCGGTCAAAGTAAAAGTGCGGTCTATGTAGTGTATGAGGCATTCCAACTGAAATCTAACATATGAAAAATGACCGAGCTCCTTAGAGATTAGCCGTGTCAATGATTTTGGCAATCCTTTATAATATATATATATATATGATAATATATATTTATAATATATAAAATGCATTGGATTGGGTGCAGAGATTTCACATGACTAGTGTAATAAAGATGATTTATCTTCAATACTCCTGTCCTTGACCAACACTCCACCATCTATCTATACGTGGGCAATCACAAACGGCAACATTGACATTTTATTGGCCTTAGCAGCCTTTTATTAATAAATGATATAAATAGGCTAACATTCCACCCAGGATAAATTGAGCCCTGGGGTCCCTGTAGGCATCTCTACATGGACCCTGAGGCTCCATTCATAGCACTTGAAGAGCAGGCCTTTTTCTGTCAAAAATCTGTATTTTTTTCCCTAGAAAATCACGTAGAACATGATATATATATTTTTAGTAGAGGCCCTAGAGAGGCCTTAGAGAATAAAACGTTGGGTTTTTCCATTTTTTTTTTTTACGTCATGTGGTATTTACGCAGCGTTTTTTTAAGCGGGAATTATCTGGGAAAAAAAATACGCTTTAACCACTTCCCGCCCAAAGACGTCATATGACTTTCAGTGGGAATATCTGCAGCTACAGGCATCATTCAGATATCCTTGTTTTCAGCCGACGATTCTGTCCACCATAAGAATGATCACAGCTGCAGTTCCGCCACTTAATCATTCTTACAGGCGACGGGAAGGAACATCCACCCCCCCCCCCCCGCTGCCATCCGGTGCTTCTCGGGGGTTCTCCCGCGCCATCGGGGACCCGGAGAAAGAATTCACCACTGCCGGATGACGACCATAGAGATTTCCAGTGACCAGATGGTCACCAGTCATCTCTATGACCGTCGGAGGCCCGGGTGCAACGTTATGACGTCACGTCCGGGGGCCCGGATGAAAACAAAGCCGCAATCGCGGCTGGTTAGCATGAGATTGTGAATTTTTTTTTTTCCAATCTCATGCTTTCCAGCCTGGAGGAGAGATTTGGGGTCTTATTGAGTAAACACAGTTGATTGATAATAAATAGCTTCAGCCAAACACTAACCATGAGTGAAAGAAATGTTTCTGTGTTATCATTCATATTCTCAGAAAAATGGCCAAGAAATCATAAATTCTGCCAGGGTATGTAAATTTATGAGCACAACTGTATACATATATATATATATATATATATATATATATATATATATATATCTCTATATAGATATACATATAGATATATCTATATATATATATATATATATATCTATATCTATATATATATATATATATATATATATATATATATATATATATATATATATATATATATTATATCTATCTATTTATAGCTATTGTCTCTATAATGTTGAATCTTTTCTCTCTATGTCGAATAATCTTGGACTAATAGAGTTAGGTTAGGCACATTCGACCTTTTTTGCTATTGTCTCTATAATATCAAATCTTTTCTCTCTATGTCGGATCTTTTCTCTCTATGTCGGATCTTTTCTCTCTATGACAAATCTTTTCTCTCTATGTCGAATCTTTTCTCTCTATGACGAATCTTTTCTCTCTATGACGAATCTTTTCTCTCTATGTCGAATCTTTTCTCTCTATGACGGATCTTTTCTCTCTATGTCGGATCTTTTCTCTCTATGTCGGATCTTTTCTCTCTATGTCGGATCTTTTCTCTCTATGTCGAATCTTTTCTCTCTATGTCGGATCTTTTCTCTCTATGTCGGATCTTTTCTCTCTATGTTGAATCTTTTCTCTCTATGTCGAATAATCTTGGAATAATAGAGCTAAGGTTAGGCACATTCCACCACAGGATCGATGGACACAGATTGCTATTGTCAGGGTCATGTCGAAACTCCTATCTATATCCAACTGTTGTCACGACGAAAACGAAAATAAAGCATTTGTTTATGTCGGATCTTTCAGTTTTCGGATTCTGCACGTTTTTTTTAACAAACGATAACGAAAATACCCAAAATTCGGACGAAATCTAATGCACATGTCTACTAAAAGGCAGCACTGATGGACACTGATTGGCATCACTGCTGGGCACTAGGGATGAGCCCGTGGTTCGAGTCGAACTTAAGTAAGAAAGGAGGTTGTCCCCAAAATATATTAGTTTAGCAGTTAGTAGTTTTTATATGACTTTTTTTTTTTATCAACCAACGTACCTTGGACCCTTTCATCCTGTTTTGCTCTGGTGCTCCGAAAAGGCTTGCAATGTGCATTTTGACATGATTAGCGCAGCAACTCCCATAGCGACAACAAATTTCCGCAACATTTCCATGGCTGGCAAAACCCAACCAAGATTGCATGAAAAACGCTAATTTAAAAATGATAAAAACCTATTTCTCTCAGCGGGGGTTTCTTTTTATACCAGGATTTAATGCCGTAATAATAAAGCTCCTGTATCAGGCAATATCTTTATTTAAGGCTTTATTCGGGCAAGCCATGGACATGGAGGTAACATTTATAAAAGGACTATTTTAATGTAAATTAAGCTCATACATATTCCGGCTCGGGTTCTATTGCTCTATTTAATAAAAGTATCCTCTAAAACACGGTGTCTGGCTTTGCGCCCCTCTGCTGCTGCTCCGGTGCTCTGCTCCTGAGTTTCTGTTGAGTTGGAGTTGAAGAATAATAAATGGGAAGACTGGGAGTCGGGTAAAAGTTTATTGAGATATTACAATTCACGGGAGCTCTACGGTCTACTTAACATGTTCTAGAGCAGCCTTTCTCAACCTTTTCAACACAGAGGAACCCTTGAAATAGTTCTCGATGAACCCCTGCTAAAAATTAGAAATCTACAACTCATGATACATTAGTGTGATGGTCGGTGGGAAGAATGGTCCTCACACTTGTGGTCATTGGGAAGAATGGTCCTCACACTTGTGGTCATTGGAAAGAATGGTCCTCACACTTGTGGTCATTGGGAAGAATGGTCCTTACACTTGTGGTCATTGGGAAGAATGGTCCTCACACTTGTGGTCATTGGGAAGAATGGCCCTCACACTTGTGGTCAGTGGGAAGAATGGTCCTTACACTTGTGGTCATTGGGAAGAATGGTCCTCACACTTGTGGTCATTGGGAAGAATGGCCCTCACACTTGTGGTCAGTGGGAAGAATGGTCCTTACACTTGTGGTCAGTGGGAAGAATGGTCCTCACACGTGTGGTCAGTGGGAAGAATGGTCCTTACACTTGTGGTCATTGGGAAGAATGGTCCTCACACTTGTGGTCATTGGGAAGAATGGTCCTCACACTTGTGGTCATTGGGAAGAATGGTCCTCACACTTGTGGTCATTGGGAAGAATGGTCCTCACACTTGTGGTCATTGGGAAGAATGGTCCTTACACTTGTGGTCATTGGGAAGAATGGTCCTCACACTTGTGGTCATTGGGAAGAATGGTCCTCACACTTGTGGTCATTGGGAAGAATGGCCCTCACACTTGTGGTCATTGGGAAGAATGGTCCTCACACTTGTGGTCATTGGGAAGAATGGTCCTTACACTTGTGGTCATTGGGAAGAATGGTCCTCACACTTGTGGTCATTGGGAAGAATGGTCCTCACACTTGTGGTCATTGGGAAGAATGGTCCTCACACTTGTGGTCATTGGGAAGAATGCTCCTCACACTTGTGGTCATTGGGAAGAATGCTCCTCACACTTGTGGTCATTGGGAAGAATGACCTCCTTACAGATGGCTAAAAAGATCAATGGAGTCAGTGGGAACTTATCTAAAAGGAAGAAATTGTCCAATTCTGAAGGAACCCCTACAACCTCTGGAGGAACCCTAGGGTTCCACGGAACCCTGGTTGAGAATCACTGTTCTAGATATACAAGCAAGAGATCAGCTTAATATTAAAATATTAAAGTTTTTTTTTTTTTAATAAACATCTTATGCCGTGTACACGCGATCGGACTTTCCGGCAGACGTGGTCTGGTGGACCGGAATCCTTTCGGACAACTCGATGGTGTGTGGGCTCCAGCTCACTTTTTTTCCCACAAAAGTCAGACGGACCTGGAAATAAAACATGTTTCAAATCTTTCCGATCTTTCAAATCGTGAAAACGGTTTGTCTGTGTGCTGGTCCGACGGACCAAATACGACACAAGGGCAGCTATTGGCTATCGGCTATTGAACTTCCTTGTTTAGTCCCATCTTACCTCATCATGTTCAAAACGAATGGGCTTGGTCCGGTCTCGTGTGGCCAAGTCCGTTTGATTCAGAAAGTCCATCGGACCTCCGCCGAAAGTCCGTCGTGAAGACCGTCGAACCTAGTCTGTCGAAAAAGTCCGGTCGCGTGTACGCGGCATTATACTTACCTGCTCTATGCAATGGTTTTGCACGGGGCAGCCCAGATCCTTCTTTTCAGGCTCCTCCCCCTTAACTAGTATCCTCCCAATAGCAAGCAGCTTACTATAGAAGCACCGGTCAGGGGCGACCCGTCCACTAAGGGCGCACAGGCGCCACCTCCCCTATCTATGCGTCCAGCCCCTTTCAGGACACCGGCGCAAGGACTCTAATGGGGAGGGGCTGTTTTGTTTTTTTTAACCTCCCGATTAGAGCCAGAGGCTCTAATAGGCTTCAACATAGGGTGGGCTCGGGTCGCAGGGAAGGCACTCTGAGCCCACCCAGGTGTGTTACAACAGCAAATCTATATTCGCGCTGTTGTAACGCTGATCCTCCTCCCGGCCAATCAGGATGTGGGTTTTGACACCCGGTTGGCTGAACGGACAGGTGATCCTATTATGCCCTGTACACAATGTCAGAAATTCAGACGGAAAAGGTCCGAGAGCAGGATCTAAAATTTTCCGACAAAAAAAATCAGATGGGACTTTTTCCGATCGTTTGTAGAGAATGCCGACGGACAAAGTGCCACGCATGCTCAGATCAAATTACAAGACCAAAGCTATTGGCTACTAGCCTCAACGTGGTCCCGTCGTACGCAACGAACGTCACCATGTTCCGAACGATCGGATTTTCCGACAACTTTGTCCGACCGTGTGTATGCAACACCAGTTTCGGACAAAATACTGAAAAAATCCGAAGGATTTTGTGATCGGAATGTCCGACCCGTGTGTACAAGGCATTAGACGGTTAGGAGGTGGAGGTAGCAGCCGCATGGTGGATGTCGCCGTGATGCAGAGAGGAAACTCTGAGCGTGCACATTGAAATATTTGCCGTAAGGTGCCAGATTCCTGAGGATGAATCCAGGGACTGTCCCCCAGGAAACGGGGAGGAATAGTACATCAGCTCCTGATGAGTGGCAAGATAGCCACGAAACGCGTCGAGCTTCAGATGCCACAGTTATGCATTTGTGTAATATATTCTGTACATACCGTTTCACCTACAGGGGGTCCCCGAGTTACGAACCTCCGACTTGCGAACAACTCCTACTTACAAACGGCAGGCGGCACCAGCAGGCACGTCGGAAAACTACTTTAAAAAACAGCGGGAAAGCCGCTCTGTGCATGCGCGTCCAAATTACGAACAAATCCGACTTAGAAATAAACAATCAGTCCCTAAACTGTTCGCAACTCGGGGGTCCCCTGCAATTTACTTGAATATTATTGTCTATGTGCAATGTGCTACCCTGTTTCCCCGAAAATAAGACCTAGTGTGATTGTCGGTGATGGCTGCAATATAAACCCTGCATCAAAAGCAGTGGTACATTTTCCGTCTTCCATCATGATTAATTGATTCATACATTACCCCGAAAATAAGACCTATCGTGATTGTCGGTGATGGTTGCAATATAAGCTCTACCCCCCAAATAAGCCCTAGTTAAAGTCCTTGTAGGTCTTATTTTGTTTCCCCGAAAACAAGCCCTACCCTGAAAATAAGACCTACAAGGACTTTAACTAGGGCTTATTTGGGGGGTAGAGCTTACCGTATATACTCGAGTATAGGCCGACCCGAGTATAAGCCGAGGCCCCCAATTTACCCCCAAAAAACTGGGAAACCTATTGACTCGTGTATAAGCCGAGGGTGAGATATGCCTGTCCATCCCTGTGTGTGTGTCCGTCCATCCATCCATCCATCCATCCCTGTGTGTGTGTCCATCCATGTGTGTGTGTCCATCCATGTGTGTGTGTGTGTGTGTGTGTGTGTGTGTGTGTGTGTGTGGCCTTGTGTGTCCAGCCTACCTGTGTCCCCAGCCTCCGTCCGGTCCCGAGCCTCCGTCCGGTCCCGTCCCGTCCCGAGCCGAGCCTCCGTCCGGTCCGGTCCCGTCCCGTCCCGAGACTCCGTCTGGTCCCGTCCCGTCCCGAGCCGAGCCGAGCCGAGCCTCCGTCCGGTCCCGTCCCAGGATCACCGCTCTTCGTCGGCGCCCATTTTCCTGTTCAAATGCCGCGCCTCCCTGTCTGTGATAGGCGGAACACAATTTCCCAGCAGTCTGTGTTCCGCCTATCACGGCCATCCTTTCATCCTCGTCCGTAGTACGAGGATGAGCGGATGTCCGTGATAGGCGGAACACAGGCTGCTGGGAAATTCAGTGTTCCGCCTATCACAGGCGAAGGCGGAGCCGGAGGCGCGGCTTTTGAATTAGAATAGAATGGCCGCTGTCTGTCTGCTCGACACGCTGATCGAGCAGGCAGACAGCGATGACTCGAGTATAAGCCGAGGGGGGCACTTTCAGCCTCAAAAAAGAGGCTGAAAATCTCGGCTTATACTCGAGTATATACGGTATATTGCAGCCATCACCGACAATCACTCTAGGTCTTATTTTCGGGGTAATGTATGAATCAATTAATCATGATGGAAGACGGAAAATGTACCACTGCTTTTGATGCATTTTACTGTGCAATATTTAATAAATGTAGCATTACCAGACTTATACAGCTCATTTTTGCCTCCAAATCCGCATGCTTCATGCAAAGTCCCAACTTCTCCTCTTGCTTCCTTTTGACGAGGGATGGAGGCCATCGTGACTCACCTGTCCTATGCCTCACACTTGTTCTTTGTTTACAGGGAGGAATAGTAACCTTACCATGCATACATATTTATCCCAAGGCTCCAGTGCTACAAAGAAATAGCACTTTATTAGGCCATCAAGGGAGTCCCGGGGGGCCAAAGAGAAAAAGAGATAGGCGAAGGGACGGCATGACTATGCTGCACTGCACAGTTGCTGTTTTAAATAAGGGTGGACGCTTTAAGAAAGAGGGAGGGGTAGGGGGTGGGGGCGGAGCCTGGGCTAAGAAGAGAGAAGGTTTAGGGGAAGTGACGTTCAGTCACAAAGCGGAGGAGGAAGCGTTTCCCACCCCCCCCACTCTATGGTACCCTGTTTCCCCCGAAAATAAGACCTAGCGTGATTGTCGGTGATGGCTGTAATATAAGCCCTATCCCCCAAATAAGCCCTAGTTAAAGTCCTTGTAGGTCTTATTTTCAGGGTAGGGCTTATTTTCGGGGAAACAGGGTAGGGCTTATTTGGGGGGTAGGGCTTATATTGCAGCCATCACCGACAATCACGCTAGGGCTTATTTTGGGGGGGAAACAGGGTAGGCGTTAGGTAAAATGGTGGTCTGTGGTAAGGCAGCTCTTTGGGTTGCTGGAAGAGGAGATCGGAGAGGTACATGTTTAAAACATGCTGTGATGGGAGTGGTATATGTTACTTCCAGGTCACAGGGGGGGGGGGAGGTACCTGGAAGGGTTAAAAGGGGTAGGTCACTGCTAGGTTTGCTAACGCCTCCGAGTCAGGGGATTCCGACTGGAGGCATAAGGTTTGAAGTTAAAACATGTGGTAGCAGTGACCAGTGGGTGGGTGTTTTTCCCCCACCCAGGAACCAGCTTAACCGCTTGAGATCTGCGCTATAGCCGAATGACGGCTACAGCGCGGACCTGCTTTGCCGGGACGACGTCTATTGATGTCGTCCCGTGCACGAGGGGCGCGTGCGGTGCGCTCTGTGATCAGCGAGTCTATGAGACTCGCCTGATCACAGATCGGAGCAAGGGATCGATCCCGACCCCTTACCACGTGATCAGCTGTCAGCCAATGACAGCTGATCATGTGATCACAACAGAGCCGGTAACAGCGCGAGAAAAAAAAAAGCCAATCACCGGCGGCCGTGAGAGGGACTTCAGTCCCGATCACGGCCAGATCATCAGTGCCCACCTGCCCCCTGCCAGTGCCACCTAATTATAGGACATGTGCCACCCATCAGTGCCACCCATTAGTGCCCATAGTGCCCCCCATTAGTGCCCATAGTGCCACCCATCAGTGCCCATACTGCCACCTATCAGTGCCCACAGTGCCACCTATCAGTGCCCACAATCTGCCTCAACAACAGTGCTGCACCTCATATGCCACATATCCGTGCCCATCAGTGTCATCTACCAGTGCCCATCAGTGCCGCCCATCAGATCCACCTATCAGTGGCACCTATCCGTGCCCATCAGTCCCATCTATCAGTGGTATCTATCAGTGCCCATCCGTGTCACCCATCTGTACCACCCATCCGTGCCATCTTATCTGTGCCCATCTTTGCCCATCAGTGCCGCCTTATCTGTGCCCATCAGTACTGCCTTATCTGTGCCCATCAGTACCACCCTATCTGTGCCTATCGGTGCCACCTTAACTGTGCCTATCGGTGCCACCTTAACTGTGCCTATCAGTGCCCACCAGTGCAGCCTATCAGTGCCCATCAGTCCCATCTATCAGTGGTACCTATAAGTGCCCATCCGTGCCACCCATCTGTGCCACCCCTCTGTGCCACCCATCCGTGCCATCTTATCTGTGCCCATCAGTGCCGCCTTATCTGTGCCCATCAGTACCGTCCTATCTGTGCTTATCTGTGCCACCTTAACTGTTCCTATCGGTTCCACCTTAACTGTGCCTATCAGTGCCCACCAGTGCAGCCTATCAGTGCCCACCAGTGCCGCCTCATCAGCGCATTTCAATGAAGGAGAAAAATGACCTGTTTGCAAAATTTTATAACAAACTATTAAACATGATTTTTTTATATTTTTTTATTTTGCATCTTTTTTTGTTTGGTTAACAAAAAATAAAACTCCCAGCTGTAATTAAATACCACCAAAAGAAAGCTCTATTTGTGGGGAAAAAAATGATAAAAATGTCATTTGGGTACAGTGTTGTATGCCCGCGCAATTGTCATTCAAATTGCATCAGCGCTGAAAGCTGAAAATTGGTCTGGGCAGGAGGGGGGGGGGGGGGGGGGGTTAAGTGCCCAGTAAGCAAGTGGTTAAAGAAGTTGAAAGTCGATGATAATGTTAAATTATGTTATTTATTAAATTGTATATTTGTTAATAAAATAAGGCCGGAGGGCCATTTACTCCAAAGCCTAGTTGGGTCTTTTGTGAAGAGGGTTTTGGAGGGGTGGTATGTGGTCGTGGGGTACAAAGGCATTAGGTCACCGGGCCTAAGGTCCTACAAGGTCATGCAAGCATACGTATTTCTATGCTTTATTTTTTTTTGCAGTCCTTTATATGGAGGACGCGGCTTTTACGGCTCTGTACTCAACTATTGTTACGTAACATGGATACTTTGTTTGGGCTACCGAGAGCCATTCCGCCGGCCGGTGATACGCACGCCTTTAATGATGACGGATGGTCAACTCAACTCTGGCATCCTTGAGTGTATTTTGTAGCAGAGCGCCCCGGACTAAAGGCTTCCTTATAACGGTTGTGCGTTGTCCCCGAAATGAGACCTTATCCTGCCCCCCCCAGCGGGAGCAACGTGCATACCGCCGGCACGCGGCACGCATTCAATCTTTGGAGCGCGTTAGTGGAATAGCACCTTCGGGATTTACGATTCCTTCTTATCTTTTGCCTTTTACAATCCTTCCAAAACACGGGGGTCACCGTCGTAATGGAGGACGCGGCTAATTTATCATCTCGGCGAGGCGGCTCTCGTCCTAATTGCCCTCCAGAGGAAGCGTACTTCTATTTGGCAAAGGTCCTCTTTCTGCCTCCCCGAGTAAATATCCGCGTTCCTTCTTTTAAAGTTCGTCCTCTGGGTGCTTTTTAAGGATCAGCCTCGGAGAGGAGACGGGCGTGCGCCGCTCGGCGTCGTTACAGAGTGATTGCCGCAGCTTGGCGAATTTCAGATTTTTCCGCTTTGATTTCATTTTGACTTTCTTCCTTTAAAATACGGAAGAGCGCACGCTTGATTCATTCGTGGTCTGCAGCCTTACGTTTTTAGGCCTTCCTTTCTAGTATATTACCCGTCTGAGGATGTACGTCGCTGCGTTGTCAGAGACTCTTACCTATTCTATTGATTTTAACACAAATGTTTCAGGTTACACGGCGAAGAGTGAATTCAAAGCGCCCTAGCGGTGTCTCCAAGTGGTTTTACCGGTGCATATGTATCAAGAGCCACGTGGGGGAAAAACGAAACTAAGTGCTGTTTCTTCCCTAGCCTGTGCCGTTAACTGTGGCTCCCGTGCGCATGCGCAGGAGTGACGTCACGCGGCTCCGGCGAATCACAGAGCCGGAGTCCATGGCCCCCGGAAAGGAAGAGGGGCCAGAAGATGGACGCTGCCCACACAGGGGACATCGCTGGATTCTTTTGCAGGTAACTGGCACATAATGCTTACTAGCCCATTATGCTTTTGATTTTCAGGTTTTGCAGCGAGCAAAAGAGGAGATCCCATTCTAAAAAAAAAAAAAAATTTAAGTCAGCAGCAGGGGCGTCGGGAGGGGGCGGCTAGGGGGGCTGAAGCCCCGAATGTGACCCCCCTAAAGCCCCGAGTGTCAGCTCTGCAGGGTCTCCCTTGCTAGCCCCGAGTGCCGGGACCAATCTGATCCTGAGCGCCGCCGAGTGTGACTGAGTGCCAGAGCCGGTCCCGCCTTCTGGAGCCTGCACATCTATGATGGACGTCCCACTGGTCCAATGCCGGGACTGCGGAACGTGTGACGTCCATCATAGGCGCTGTTGGCTCCAGAAGGCGGGAATTACAAAGCGGCTGCCGCGCCACATCCCCGCTTGGCGCTTGGGCGAGCCGCTCTCCTCTCATCCTCGGCTACTCCTCTGAGGACTGGCTGCTGTGACACCGCACACCACGGCTGAGACAGGTCAGTGTGTGTTAATGTCAGTGTAGGTAGGTCAGTGTGTGTTAATGTCAGTGTATGTAAATGTCAGTGTAGGTTAATGTCAGTGTAGGTAGGTCAGTGTATGTTAATGTCAGTGTATGTAAATGTCAGTGTATGGTAATGTCAGTGTAGGTAGGTCAGTGTATGTGTAGGTCAGTCAGTGTAGGTAGGTCACTACCGTTAGTGTATGTAGGTCAGTGTATGTATATGTCCAGTGTATGTAGGTCAGGCAGGTGAGTGTAGGTAGGTCACTATTATCAGTGTAGGTAGGTCAGGTAGGTAGGTCACTACCGTCAGTATAGGTAGGTTAGTGTATGTAAGTCACTACCGTCAGTGTCACGCCCCAGCCAAAAAAAACCTGCGTCGCGTACAACACCACCCCCTCCCCCCCCTTTTCCAGCCTTGGACTCCGGGCTGAAGCCCCTGGTCCTTTTGCCACCTAGCAACGCCCCTGGTCAGCAGCTACAAATACTCCAGCTGCTGACTTTTAAGATTTGGACACTTACCTGTTCCAGAGTCCAGCGATGCGGAGGAACGAAGCCCCGCTTGTCTCCCCGTCTGTTCGGCGGAGCCAGCATTGTAACTGTGGGCACCTGGATGTGGCTTCACAGCCGGGCACCCACTGGGCATGCCAGTTATTTGGGACCTGTGACGTGTCTCAGATGATTGACAAGAGGGAGGGGCCAGAGCTGAGCCCTTCCTACGCCGTGGGGAAGTGATGTCACCAGCCCAGGCACTGAAGGAGGCAGACTACGAGGGACCCCCTAGCAACAGCCATTTTTTTTTTTTAGGAACATTCATGCCATTTTTTTTTTTTTTTTTTGGATGCAACTCCACTTTAAGTGCAATGCTAAAGGGATATATATTGTGTAAAATGAATGAATGGGTATTTATACGCTGTCCAGGGTGCTGAATGCTGTAATACTGGCCAAAGACAAGTTCAAGAGGTTCTAAAGCAGTGATGGTGAACCTCGGCACCCCAGATGTTTTGGAACTACATTTCTCATGATGCTCTGGCACTCTGCAGTGTAGTGGAGCATCGTGGGAAATGTAACTCCAAAACATCTGGGGTGCCAAGGTTCTCCATCACTGTTCTAAAGGCTGAAGATTTTTTTTTGCCTTCATGCTTTCTATGTTTAGCGGATGAGGCCTGGGCCCAGTACAAAAGGGCCAGTTGTACTGCCTTATCAGTAGTCCTGGATGCAGACGGTACTCGGTGGGGTTTTTCCATCTCTATAAGCCTAAAGCAGGGCAGAACTGCAACAAAAATTTGGCCCTGGACTTCATCCAGACCGGCCCACTTTAATTTCTCAAACAAGCACAAAAACAGTATATAAACTAGACGCAATTGTGCAAAAAAAAACAACCTAAGTAGCATAACACAAGGAGTCTTCACTAACCTCTTTTATTATTTCACTTATTCTCCTCTCTATTTTTTCTCATCCTTCTCACCTCGCTGCGTAAAGTTGAGGGGGCGAGCCGCGCAGGCGTTACTTGGCAGGCTGTCACTGAAACCGGCCCACTGAGCCATCGGCCCACCGGGAAACTTCCTGTAGTCCCGACGGCCAGTACATGCCTGGCCTAAAGGAAGAGTCAATATGAGTTCTCACCTCCACCATATATCGAGTGTTGGCCCCCCACCTGATTTCTCCTTGTGTTATTTTCTGATATTTATTTTGTTTTCTGAAAATGAATGAATCTGAATTCCTAAATAATACGGTTATGCTGCCAGGAGATAGTAAAAATGTATAATAAGTTGAGCGCTGCTTAAAGTGGTGGTAAACCCTTACAACCAACTTTGACCTACATTAAGGCTTACCTGTAGGTCCAAGAAATATCTCCTAAACCTACACGGTTTAGGAGATATTTACCCGAAGACATCCACCGCTGTCTACGGCGCATGCACCCGTAGACAGCGGCGCGCAGGCGCACACTGGGCAGGCCGCAGATCGCTGCCGATATGCAGCGAGTGTCGGCTCCCGTGCGCCTGCGCGGGAGTGACGTCATCGCGGCTCCAGCGAATCACAGCGCCGGAGCCGCGAGACCCAGAAGTCGCGAAGAGGAAGACGGAGGACCGCTTCGGGGGCTTCGTTCTCAAGTTATTCATAATGAGCTAGTAGGCTATGCCTACTAGCTCATTATGCCTTTGCCTTACAGGGTGTGCTTTTTTTTTTTTTTTTTTCAAAAAAAAGTTTGCCTTTACTTCCTCTTTAAGTTGGAAAGAACCTATTTCTTTGGAACTTTTTTGCTTTCTCCTTAAAGTAAAAATATATAAATCCGCCAATTTTGGAAAGACCTTTCTAGTTATCCGCGTCCCTTTGATGCACATAAATGCTCGGACTCGCGGGGTCTCTTCAGGGTAGTTGTTAATTCAATTCATCTACCTGTTCTGTAGAACTCATAACTTCTTGCCATTTGTCTGTCTTTGTGATGCATCTAATTACCCCGGGTGGCTGCAGCCTGGGACCCGACTCCTCCTAAATCAGCCTATCACATTACCCTTGCAATGGGCTTTGCATTGATTTTCCTTTTTCTCTTTTATGATCTACAAGACATAGCCTGACTGTTGCACAGTTTACCTTAATGACTTTATTCTTTCTCTCATTCCCCGGCCAGCCTCAACTCTTGCCTTTCTCCGCTGAAGTTTTTTTTTTTCGCAGTAGTTAATGAGTTCCACCAACACTCTTTGAAAGTCTGACTCACTCTTACTTAGCCTAATAAATATGTATACTCCATTTTTTTTTTCATACAAATTACAATTACCGTTATCTGTGCTGATCAGATAATTTATTCCCTCTGAAATACTTCATTAGTTCTCTACTTCCTGGGAGGGGCTGCGAAAACATTGCCGGTCTAATGTATTGCTGTATGTGCTAACAGAATCTTTTTTTGTTTTTTTTGTATTTTAAATTGGATGTTTACCAATTATGCTCACTAAACAATATAATGAGGAAAGTTTTGCGTATGGTCCGCTCGTATATGAGTGAAGGGGTTAAAGTTTCACCAAAAATGACATATATTGGTGGGGTTTGTCCCCCATATCTTATTTTTTTTTACCAGTTAATCCTGCTATTTAGTCTGTTATTTTTTTTTTACTACCTCCCATGTTCCAGCACCACGTCTGTATCTATGGCTTGCCTTGAGTGTTGCATCTGCAGCCAATCAGCTCAGCCGTCAGCCATAGCCAATTGGCCTCAGTTCCCCCTCTGGCTCTGACCATTCAGAATGGTGCTGTTCTCCTTAGTGACCTATTGTAACCCAGCTCACTGCCTGAGAAACACTTTTTTTTCCCTGCTGCCCATTGTGCTTCATCCTAATAAGCTTTCCAACCTGTCTACTTATATCCAGTTCCTGTGTAATTTCTGTGTAGCATTTTTTTTCTTGTATGCTGCCTGCTCTGACCTTCGGGTTTGTATCCTGGTTATCTGTGTCCACTGCCTGCCCTAGCCTCTAACCTGTAACCTGGTTATCTGTATCTGCTGCCTGCGCTGATATTTGGCTTGTATCCTGATTATCCGTGTCTGCTGCCTGCCCTGATATTTGGCTTGTATCCTGATTATCCGTGTCTGCTGCCTGCCCTGATATTTGGCTTGTATCCTGATTATCCGTGTCTGCTGCCTGCCCTGATATTTGGCTTGTATCCTGATTATCCGTGTCTGCTGCCTGCCCTGATATTTGGCTTGTATCCTGATTATCCGTGTCTGCTGCCTGCCCTGATATTTGGCTTGTATCCTGGTTATCCGTGTATGCTGCCTGCCCTGATATTTGGCTTGTATCCTGGTTATCTGTTTCCACTGCCTGCCCTGGGCTCTAACCTGTAACCTGGTTATCCGTATCTGCTGCCTGCGCTGATATTTGGCTTGTATCCTGGTTATCTGTGTCCACTGCCTGCCCTAGCCTCTAACCTGTAACCTGGTTATCCGTATCTTCTGCCTGCGCTGATATTTGACTTGTATCCTGATTATCCGTGTCTGCTGCCTGCCCTGATATTTGGCTTGTATCCTGGTTATCCGTGTATGCTGCCTGCCCTGATATTTGGCTTGTATCCTGGTTATCTGTGTCCACTGCCTGCCCTGGCCTCTAACCTGTTACCTGGTTATCCGTGCCGTCTGCCTGCCCAGATATTTGGCTTGTATCCTGATTATCTGTGTCTGCTGCCTACCCTGATATTTGGCTTGTATCCTGGTTATCCGTTCCTGCTGCCTACTCTGATGTTTGTGGGTTGCGAATGATAAAGGGAGCGCCCCCTTTATCATTCACAACCCACAACTCACAAAGTCAAGTTTCTTTGCGCTTTGAGGGTGGAAGCTTATATATCTATTCACATATTTGTAGTCCAAGCGCAGGGTATTCCAATTTTTTTTTTTGTTTTTCTTCTACTCTGATATTTCTCTTGTATCCTGGTTAACCGTGTCTGCTGCCTACTCTGATAATTGGCTTGTATCAGTAGGACAGTGGTGGGTGTCAGCAGAGCAGTGTACGGTGTCAATCAGTAGGGCAGTGGACGGTGTCAGTAGGACAGTGGTGGGTGTCAGTAGGACAGTAGTGGGTGTCAGTAGGACAGTGGATGTGTTAGTAGAGCAGTGGTTGGTGTCAGTAGGACAGTGGATGTGTCAGTCAGTAGGGCAGTGGTTGGTGTCAATAGGACAGTGGTGGGTGTCAGCAGAGCAGTGGATGTTGTCAATCAGTAGGACAGTGGTGGGTGTCAGTAGGACAGTGTACTATGTCAGTAAGGCAGAGGTTGGTGTCAGTAGGACAGTGGACGGTGTCAGTAGGACAGTGGTGGGTGTCAGAAGAGCAGTGGATGGTGTCAATCAGTAGGACAGTGGTGGGTGTCAGTAGGACAGTATACAGTGTCAGTAGGACAGTGGTGGGTGTCAGTAGGGCAGTGGTTGGTGTCAGTAGGACAGTGGACGGTGTCAGTAGGACAGTGGTGGGTGTCAGTAGGACAGTGGACTGTGTCAGTCAGTAGAGCAGTGGATGTGTTAGTAGAGCAGTGGTGGGTGTCAGTAGGACAGTGGTGGGTGTCAGTAGGACAGGGAATGTGTCAGTCAGTAGGGCAGTGGATGGTGTCAGCAGAGCAGTGGATGGTGTCAATCAGTAGGACAGTAGTGGGTGTCAGTAGGACAGTGGACTGTGTTAGTAGGGCAGTGGTTGGTGTCAGTAGGGCAGTGGTTGGTGTCAGTAGGACAGTGGACTGTGTCAGTAGGGCAGTGGTTGGTGTCAGTAGGACAGTGGATGTGTCAGTAGGACAGTGGTGGGTGTCACTAGGACATTGGACTGTGTCAGTCAGTAGAGCAGTGGATGTGTTAGTAGAGCAGTGGTGGGTGTCAGTAGGACAGTGGTGGGTGTCAGTAGGACAGGGAATGTGTCAGTCAGTAGGGCAGTGGTTGGTGTCAGCAGAGCAGTGGATGGTGCCAATCAGTAGGACAGTGGTGGGTGTCAGTAGGACAGTGGACAATGTCGGTAGGACAGTGGACTGTGTCAGTAGGGCAGTGGTTGGTGTCAGTAGGGCAGTGGTTGGTGTCAGTAGGACAGTAGACAATGTCAGTAGGGCAGTGGTGGGTGTCAGTAGGACAGTGGATGTGTTAGTAGAGCATTGGTGGGTGTCAGTAAGACAGTGGATGTGTTAGTAGAGCAGTGGTGGGTGTCAGTAGGACGGTGGTGGGTGTCAGAAGAGCAGTGGATGGTGTTAATCAGTAGGACATTGGTGGGTGTCAGTAGGACAGTGTACTGTGTCAGTAGGGCAGTGGTTGTTGTCAGTAGGACAGTGGATGTGTTAGTAGAGCAGTGGTGGGTGTCAGTAGGACAGTGGATGTGTCAGTCAGTAGGGCAGTGGTTGGTGTCAATAGGACAGTGGTGGGTGTCAGCAGAGCAGTGGATGTTGTCAATCAGTAGGACAGTGGTGGGTGTCAGTAGGACAGTGTACTATGTCAGTAGGGCAGAGGTTGGTGTCAGTAGGACAGTGGACGGTGTCAGTAGGACAGTGGTGGGTGTCAGAAGAACAGTGGATGGTGTCAATCAGTAGGACAGTGGTGGGTGTCAGTAGGACAGTATACAGTGTCAGTAGGACAGTGGTGGGTGTCAGTAGGGCAGTGGTTGGTGTCAGTAGGACAGTGGACGGTGTCAGTAGGACAGTGGTGGGTGTCAGTAGGACAGTGGACTGTGTCAGTCAGTAGAGCAGTGGATGTGTTAGTAGAGCAGTGGTGGGTGTCAGTAGGACAGTGGTGGGTGTCAGTAGGACAGGGAATGTGTCAGTCAGTAGGGCAGTGGATGGTGTCAGCAGAGCAGTGGATGGTGTCAATCAGTAGGACAGTAGTGGGTGTCAGTAGGACAGTGGACTGTGTTAGTAGGGCAGTGGTTGGTGTCAGTAGGGCAGTGGTTGGTGTCAGTAGGACAGTGGACTGTGTCAGTAGGGCAGTGGTTGGTGTCAGTAGGACAGTGGATGTGTCAGTAGGACAGTGGTGGGTGTCACTAGGACAGTGGACTGTGTCAGTCAGTAGAGCAGTGGATGTGTTAGTAGAGCAGTGGTGGGTGTCAGTAGGACAGTGGTGGGTGTCAGTAGGACAGGGAATGTGTCAGTCAGTAGGGCAGTGGTTGGTGTCAGCAGAGCAGTGGATGGTGCCAATCAGTAGGACAGTGGTGGGTGTCAGTAGGACAGTGGACAATGTCGGTAGGACAGTGGACTGTGTCAGTAGGGCAGTGGTTGGTGTCAGTAGGGCAGTGGTTGGTGTCAGTAGGACAGTGGACAATGTCAGTAGGGCAGTGGTGGGTGTCAGTAGGACAGTGGATGTGTTAGTAGAGCATTGGTGGGTGTCAGTAAGACAGTGGATGTGTTAGTAGAGCAGTGGTGGGTGTCAGTAGGACGGTGGTGGGTGTCAGAAGAGCAGTGGATGGTGTTAATCAGTAGGACATTGGTGGGTGTCAGTAGGACAGTGTACTGTGTCAGTAGGGCAGTGGTTGTTGTCAGTAGGACAGTGGATGTGTTAGTAGAGCAGTGGTGGGTGTCAGTAGGACAGTGGACTTTGTCATAAGGGCAGAGGGAAGTGTCAGCAGAGCAGTAGACTGTGTCAGTAGGGCAGTGGACGGTGTCAGTAGGGCAGTGGACGGTGTCAGTAGGACAGTGGACGGTGTCAGTAGGGCAGTGGACGGTGTCAGTAGGGCAGTGGACTTTGTTTTTTTGTTTTTATTTAGTTTTTTGCCCCGTTTTTTTGTTTTTGTTTTTTTAGGAGCCCCGTTGAGGAGCTTTGGTGAAATATCAGGAGTTCAAACATCCTCCTGATGTCTTACTTTTGAGCCAGAGAAAGAAAAGGACTGAGAGCAGAGATTCCCCAGTCCCTTTCTCTGAAGTCTCAGCTCCACGGGACTGTGATGAAATGGGAAGGGCTATGTGCTGAGCAGCCTCCTGTTCATTCACAAACTGATGCGTAGTAAACACAGTTTACCATGCTTCAGTTATAAACACAGAGAATAATCGGTTTCAATACAGCAGGGGGGAATCAGTGCCACATAGGGCGATTCGGGCATGTACATGCCCATGCCTATTGGGGAGGACCGATTGCAATTGTCAAAAAAAAAAGCATCAAAACACCTTCAATGGTATATAGTATTTAAAAGACCAGAATGAAGCAAATAGGAGACGTTCTTTTAACATATACTTTATAGGAAACTGCTCTCTGTGCTGGGAGCTCAGCTCTGTATGTTTGTATGGATGGCACTAATCTTCGCTCACATACTGCTAATGCATACAGCGCTCTCACGCGGATCTAGTCATTGACGTTTTACAATCTCTCCATTGATTACTTTTTCATTTGCAATCAAAGACTGCAAACTAATCGGGAAAGTACCAACGGTTTTCCATGGGTTTGTACTAATTAGTTTCTTTTCAGAGATTTAGCTGTAGAGAAAATAAATGGCACCGCCAAAAGCAAATATTTCCAAAATAAAGATGGTGCTGGTATCCTGTACCAATGGGAGAGATTGTTCTATTTGTATAATCCCCATGGATAATCTACATGTGCCGTAGATTTGTGTTATTTATTCTATGTTATATTTTAATTGTATAAATGTTTTATTTGTCGTGTTGTTTTAATTATGTTATATTTTTTGTTATTCGGTAGGGCTGTTACTGATTCAAATTTCCGCGTTCGATTAATCGTTTTTTTTTTTAATTGACTAATTTCGAATTAATTATAACGCACATACAGATCCAACTACTTTTAGCCGATCTCCTCGCATTGCAGCTCTGCATTAGTAAGTGGTAAATGTGGCATACACTATATACAATCACCCGACACTAGTTAGTTTCCACAATCCATGACTTGACTTCACAGTGCACACAAATACGATTTAAATTCAAACTGTAGCACTGACGTCAGTCATTTTTTTTTTTTTATTAACCACTTGGCGCCCAAGCTACGTCCTGGGACGTCCTTGACTTTCCGGCGTTATATCTGAATGATGCCTGAGGCTACAGACATCATTCAGATATCTACATTTTCAGCCGGCGATTCCCTGCACCATAGGAACGATCATAGCGGCTGTTCCACCTCTTGATCGTTATTACGGGTGGTGGTTTAAAAAAAGAATGCGTTTTTTTTTCAAAATTGTCGCTCTATTTTTGTTTATAGCGCAAAAAAAAAAACCGCAGAGGTGATCAAATACCACCAAAAGAAAGCTCTATTTGTGGGAAAAAAAGGACGTCAATTTTGTTTGGGAGCCACGTCGCACGACCGCGCAATTGTCAGTTAAAGCGACGCAGTGCCGAATCGCAAAAAAGTGGTCTGGTCTTAAGCCAGCAAAATGGTCTATTACTAATATTATTGTGTTTTTTACACATCTCTTTTGGTCTGTATAATATGGCATAAAATTTCATCAACGCATATATATATATATATATATATATATATATATATATTTTATACAAGCTCTGTATTATATCTTATTATATTATATTATATATATGTCGTTGGTATTTATTCCATCTAGAGCGGTGGGATGTGGACAAACCTGGAGCATAGGAGAACTCATCACTTAACATGTGTCACTCCTCCCAACCAGCCATTCCACTGTATGTTTGATCCACAACACCATACAGACCTCTCTTGTCGTTCTACAAGGGTCTGATGAAGAGGGTACTTTCCTCGAAACGCGTCAACCAAACGTTGGCACTTGCCCTTGCATGGGCATGTCTATTTTTCAGATTTAATGTGTATACTTGTAACCTGATTTTATGAACACGTAGATACTTTCTGTATAGTTTCAACCCCCTTCCGCCACCCCCCCCCCCCTTTTTTTTCATGGATAAACCTTAATATCTTGATCAATGTAGCGGATCACGCTCCTTCCATCTCTTTCTTACACTTGGCTTACTTCAGACCACCCCTGGTCAGTTTAGGCGGCGGGACTCACATGATCTTCTTTCAATTTATCCCTTCCTTTGAAAGTACTACCATTTTATATCAGCAAACACCTTCACATTCGCGGGAGAAAATGCTTTCTTTGTTTACATTGTCAATAGATAGTCCATAGCAGGGCTCAAAATCTCAAGTCCTGAGATACGAGCCAGGCCTGGCCTTAAGAGTTACTTGCCGCCAGTTTCCCCACCCAGCCCCTACTCTGCTCCATCCCTAATTCCCCGCCCCTAAACACTCCCTCATTAATTATCTCATGAAATGGCACTGTTAAATGTTTTATGCAGAATTAAGTTACAAAAATAAACATTAACAACAACAACAACTTTATCAGTGCCCATCAATGTAGCCTCATCAGTGCCCATCAATGTAGCCCACCATTGCCCATCAGTGTAGCCTCATCAATGCAGCCTACCATTGCCCTCCAGTACAGCCCACCATTGCCCATCAGTGTAGCCTCATCAATGCAGCCTACCATTGCCCTCCAGTGCAGCCCACCATTGCCCATCAGTGTAGCCTCATGGGAAAGGGAGAGGACAAGAAGAGGAGTGCCGCTGGATCACACAGAGAGTGGATCTCCACTGTGAATGCCTGCCTCCTGGACCAGCTCCTACGATAGACGTCACACTACTTCAATTGTCCGGCATTGGATCAGCGTGCGGTCTATCATAGGAGCCGGTTCAGGAGGTAGGACTTGAGATCTGTGGGATCCAACGGCGCTCCTCTTCCTCTCCCTTTCCCATAGTTTCCTGGCCGATCGCGAAATCGGATTTCATTTAACCCAACCTGCCAGCGGCGCCGGACATCTCCCCCTCCGGTATGCTGCTCACTCACCCTCAACTAATTCCAATTCCGTCAAATTTACTTGTCCTAGATAGGTCATGATGATCATAGAGAGCCGTTAGATCAGTGATTCTCAACCAGGGTTCCTCCAGAGGTTGCTAGGGGTTCCTTCAGCATTGGGCCATTTCTGCCTCTTGGATAAGTTTCCACCGACGCCATTGATCTTTTTAGCTATCTGTAAGGAGGTAATTCTTCCCAATGACCACAAGTGTAAGGACCATTCTTCCCACCGACCATGACACTAATGTATCATGAGTTGTAGATTTCTGATTTTTATGAGGGGTTCCCCAAAACTGGAGAATTATTTCAAGGGTTCCTCTGTGTTGAAAAGGTTGAGAAAGGCTGTGTTAGATAGTCCAATGACCACAAGTGTGAGGACCATTCTTCCCAATGACCACAAGTGTGAGGACCATTCTTCCCAATGACCACAAGTGTGAGGACCATTCTTCCCAATGACCACAAGTGTGAGGACCATTCTTCCCAATGACCACAAGTGTGAGGACCATTCTTCCCAATGACCACAAAGGTAAGGACCATTCTTCCCAATGACCACAAGTGTAAGGACCATTCTTCCCATTGACCATCACACTAATGTATCATGAGTTGTAGATTTCTAATTTTTAGGAGGGGTTCCTCGAGACTGGAGAACTATTTCAAGGGTTCCTCTGTGTTGAAAAGGTTGAGGAAGTCTGATATAGAGAGTCATTTGTCCTTACAGTTGACTGATCAAGAGCCTGTAGAGTGAATTAGCATTGCTCCGTGGTACTTTAACTACCCCCACAAATTTCTCTGGTAGGTCGGTCTGTGAAGTTGATAAGCAAAAAAAGAAAAAGAAAAAAAAAAACACAATCTCTTCCAGTCCTCTTATGAATATATTTACCTTTGAAGCTGCAAACCTTCCTCATTATTGATGGAGAACCGCTGTAATGATCCCCTACAGGGCAGGCACGCATTATCCCCTATTATAACAGTGTTACTCCTACCCAGGATCAAGATGGCAATTTCGGTCTTCACAGACGCTCATGAAAAGTGTAAATGACATTTTTATTCGCGGCTACATCGTTGTTTCTAATAAAAGGAATAACATCCTTGGTAAGTGCTACCTTTTTATTGCACTATTGACCTGCTCTCCTGAGTACATGTTTTTCCATTCTTTGGGTTTATGAAACGGCCGAGGTTAGTAAACGGCGCGGCTGGCCTTTTACTGCGGGACTAATAAATGTATCTGACTAAATAGTTCCACACATTTGTATTCAAGCGGAGGTACCATTTTAGGTCGGGATTGCTGTGCCGTGTGCGTTTTAGTATTTTTCACTTGTATCGGTTGTCTGTTCTCGGCCTTGGTGATTACAGACTTTTCTAAATCTTGTCTGGTGGTACGATATTGGTTTCTGAAAAATGCATTTCAGGGGCACTTAGCCTACAGGAATGCCTGCGTTCTGATTAATGGTCAGTCCAGACATACATCTACCAGGAAGAAACCACAGCTTCATGCATAAATACATAGGAGCAGCTCTCGCAATGGAAACAGATATTTCTTTCAAGGCATCTATTATAAGGCACTACTCAAGTTCATGAGTTGTCATCAGAATCATGGGAACCTTTCATGACATGAAGGATAAGACACCGTGCGCAAATTTAACAAGAGCCTGCTCTTCTACTACAGAGGTTCCCTACCACCGTATACAACCATGAATAGATTGTAGTACAGCATTTCTCGGCATATCGTTAAAATGTAAAGCTAAATCTAAAGCTAAGTCTCGGAAATAAACATATTACGGGCTTCAGGTCTGGAATTGCCCAAGCAGGTAGGATCAATAGGAGAAATACTCAAAAGCCACCAGAAAGTTTTATATAATAATAACGAGGACACTGTTCCCTTGAAATGGAAGGGTAGCAACCAAAGAACACTATATTGTATTGACACCTGCCTGTATACGCACATGAACTTTAAAGTGAGTGCCGGACCGGAAAAGACAGAAAAAGTAGTGCAGGGCCGGGCATGACAGTGTATTTAGGGGAGACAATGAGTGGGTTAATATGAAGAGCTAAGAGGGAAGGGGACAGTGAGTAAAGTCCAGGGGGGAGTGGTACTATATAAGGAGGAGGCGAGACCTGGCCTGGGGAACAGAAAGTTGTTGAGAAAGAAGGGAGGAGGCAGTTTTTTTCCCCACCCGCCCTCCCTATATGTTGTATGTTTGTTGGTTTATGTGCAGGGTCGGACTAACCATATGGGTAGTCGGGCACTGCCCGAGGCCCTGTGCCACTAAGGGGCCCCATCAGGGTTGCCAGCCTCAATAAAACCAAGGACAGTATGAAAAAATGTGTATTTTTAAAAATCCCAAGATTATAGCTGCCCCGCCTCTCCAGTACCTTTGTGTATTCTGTGTGTGTATATTGTGTGTCTGTGTGTGTATACTGTATGTGTGTGTGTGTGTATACTGTGTGGCCCCATAATCTGTTGCCCAGGGCCCTCCATAATATCCTATTGCCCAGGGGCCCCATAATCTTCTCCTATTGCCCCATGAGTTGTCAGTCCGCCCCTGTTTATGTGTTTTCTTTCTTTCAGGATTATGGCAGATGGTCCTCATGGCAGCTGTGGATTGGCGGAGTTTTGTTGGTCTTTGATGGTGGCAGTAAACATAAGTGATGGAAAGGGGTGGGGGGCTCATCGGTAGTATGTGCCCCTCCGGTGCTAACTTTTTCGCTGGAATACTGTAATGGTTGCACTGTGGGAAGGGGGTTGTCTCTGAGACTGATTACCCACTGGAGGCCTATCCGTGGAAAAAGGTCCCGCAGTGTATTGGTGGAATATGTGTTGGAGTTCGGGGGTGCTGTCAAAGACCAACAGACTGGAGTTAAACTAGTTGTTACGGATGTGATATTTTGGTATATATTTGATATTGGAGTTATTTATGTGGTGTGAATAATAAATGGGCTGCTATGGCCATTTATATTCCAAAATTAAGGTGTGGTCTCATCATTTTAGAAGGGGTAAGAAATGGGAATGTTGGTGTACAAGTGGTAAAGCAGTAAGAGGCAAGTTGGGTACCTCTAAACAACATTGGTCATGGTATCCTTAGTCTGTAGGGTTCAGTATTGAGTTGGCTCCGCCCTTTGCAGCTATAACAGCTTCAACTCTTCTGGGAAGGCCGTTCACAAGGTTTAGGAGATGTGTCTATGGGAATGTTTGACCATTCTTCCAGAAGAGCATTTGTGAGGTCAGCCACTGATGTTGGACAAATGCACTTCTGGAAGAATGCTCAAACATCCCCATAGGCATACTCCTAAACCTTGTGGACGGCCTTCCCAGAAGAGTGGAAGCTGTTATAGCTGCAAAGGGTGGGCCTATTCAGTGAACCCTACGGGCTAAGACTGGTATGCCAGTAAAGTTCATGTGTGTGAAGAGGCAAGCGTCCCAAGACTATTGACAATATACTGCATGTCTGCTGGGCTTGTGGAACCACGGCCAAAAAAAAAAAAAAGTAGACCACAGAGACAGTCAGCATTCGGGTAAACGTCAAATGGCAATTATCTTTTATTGAAATGACATGAAACAGCTGTAAAACAGCCAATTCATTGAGGCTGTCAGGCCTTGATAATGGCTGAGCCTGAATAAAGCCTGACAGTTGAAACACATTGACTGTTTTACAGCTGTTTCATGTCATTTCAATAAAGGATAATTGCCATTTCATGTTTACCCAAGTGCTGACTGTCTATCCAGTGGTCTAAAGTTTACAAAGACATTGGCAGCCTCATAGTCTGAGCCCTGGATTGAGCTGAGAAAACTGTCTCACGTAGGCTCAAGCTGGTGGCTCTTGAGGCCTCAGGGGTGGATCGTTTGTGGGGCTCTCCGTCGGGGTGGAATATTTGAAAAAATACCCACCGGGTACGGTGTATCGAAGGATAGATCAGAGTCGTCATGTTAGGTGAGTAAGATTGAGCTTTATTTCACTGGATAAGTCACAAATGCAACTTACTCCATTCATGGTGGTGCACAAAACTTTATTGGATCTTGGCTTAACCACTTGCTTACTGGGCACTTAAACCCCCCTCCTGCCCAGACCAATTTTCAGCTTTCAGCGCTGATGCACTTTGAATGACAATTGCGCGGTCATACAACACTGTACCCAAATGACATTTATATCATTTTTTTCCCACAAATAGAGCTTTCTTTTGGTGGTATTTAATTACAGATGGGAGTTTTATTTTTTGCTAAACAAACAAAAAAATAAATAAAAAATCATGTTTAATAGTTTGTTATAAAATTTTGCAAACAGGTCATTTTTCTCCTTCATTGAAATGCGCTGATGAGGCGGCACTGGTAGGCACTGATAGGCGGCACTGGTGGGCACTGATAGGCACAGTTAAGGTAACATTAATAGGCACAGATAAGGCAGTTCTGATGGGCACAGATAAGGCGGCACTGATGGGCAAAGATGGGCACAGATAAGATGGCCCTGATGGGTGGCACGGATGGGTGGCACAAATGGGTGGCACTAAGGGGCACTGATAGGTACCACTGATAGATGGGACTGATGGGCACTGATAGGTGGCACTGATAGGTGAATGAATGAATGAATGAATGAAATACTTGTATAGCGCACAATGCAAACTGAATCGCCTCTAGGCGCTGTGGCGAGCTTTGATCATCTGCTAGGTGGCTCTGATAGGTGGCACTGCTGGGCACTGATGGGCGGCACTGGGCACTGGTGGGCACTGGTAGATGACAGTGACGGGCATGGATATGTGGCACTGAGGTGCAGCACTGTTGTTGAGGCAGATTGTGGGCACTGATAGGTGGCACTGTGGGCACTGATAGGTGGCACTGTGGGTACTGATGTATGGCACTGTGGGCACTGATGTATGGTACTATGGGCACTGATGGGTGGCACTGCTGGGTGGCACTTTTTTAATATCTGGGTGGTACTGGCAGGGGGCAGGTGGGCACTGATAAGCTGGCCGCGATCGGGACTGATGTCCCGATCACGGCCGCCGGTGATCGGCTTTTTTTTTCTCTCCTCGCGCTGTCAGCGCGAGGAGGAAAAATAGCCGATTACCGGCTCTGTTTTGTCACATGATCAGCTGTCATTGGCTGACAGCTGATCACGTGGTAAGGGGTCGGGATCGACCCCTTGCTCGGATCCGTGATCAGGTGAGTCTCATAGACTCGCCGATCACAGAGCGCGCCGCGCGCGCCCCTCACGGGGCGCGCAGGCCGCTCGTGCACAGGACGACGTCAATAGACGTCGTCCCAGCAAAGCAGGTCCGCGCTGTAGCCGTCATTCGGCTATAGCGCGGATCTCTAGTGGTTAAGCAGAGCAGGAAAGAATTCTTCCCAATGACCACAAGTGTGAGGACCATTCTTTCCAATGACCATCACATTAATGTATCATGAGTTGTAGATTTCTCATTTTTAGCAGGGGGTTCCCCGAGACCAGAGAACTATTTCAAGGGTTCCTCTCTGTTGAAAAGGTTGAGAAAGGCTGGTATAAGGTTTAGTAGTAAAGTATTCCCAAGTTACCTCCACCGCCATTCTCTCCATCCTACACGTAGGACGGAAAGTCACAAGCACACTTCTGTCGGCAGCGGTATCCATTAAAAATGTATTAACAATTAAGATCTTTCCATAGAGGTACTTTAATCTTTTGTAGCACAGCATTTTGTAGTAGAAGTTACAAATTTGCATACTGTTTGGGAACGATGTTGTTGGCCTGTTCTTCTAGATTGGCTCGGGGGTTGTTTAGGTTATTTTAATTATGCTTGTGCATTACAGTTTTCAAATAGTGTCACAAAATCTTAATTAGTATATTAATCTATGATAAAGAAAGTTAAATGTATTAATAAGCAAGAGGGTTTAACGGGATCTCCGAGTGTTAGATTACTTATACGGAAGTGGAAGATAATACTAATCAGCCAAAACACTTCTGTGAAAAGTTTGTCCCTCAAAACTCTTTGTGCATCCAAGTATGAACGTTGTGAGAGATACCGACAATTACTTTGAAAGGTCTTCAAAGTTCATCCCATTGAGTCAGGAAACAAAGGTGCCCTGGTTAGCAAAACCCAAAAGGAACCATTAGTAAAGTATCTCTGAAGGCTTCCAAAAATTACCAACCTGAGACGCTACCGATCCCCGTTCCCATGCCCCAACTCAAGGCTACTCAGAGGTCCTTCCTTAACTTTATATGGCGCTACAAGGCCCACAGGATAGCTAGTTCGGTGGTGCTCACTCCCAGAGCTAGAGGTGGACTGGGGGCCCCAGACCTCCTTAAATATTATTATGCTACACATTTGAAACCGGTCATAGTATGGTCACATAGAATGTCATCCAGTGTGTGGTCTGACATTGAAATGAGCATTACTGCTCCAGTCCACCCCTGCTCGATGATTTGGGCAGAATTGGAAAGTTCTATTCATCAACTCAGGAACCTTTCTCTGCGGCCCATGCTCTTTACCCTTTCTATCTGGAAGAAATGTGCCCAACGTTTCTCCCTGGCCTCTCCGTGTTCGCCATTATTAAACGTATTGTTTAACCCTGATATCCCGGACAGCCTGTCTTACTCGCGCATACTCCCTTGGACCCAGGCGGGCATTTTCCAACTTCGTAACCTGGTACATCCACTTACACATTCGCTTCTATCCTTCG
Organism: Lithobates pipiens; assembly: GCF_037356315.1. NCBI lineage: Eukaryota > Metazoa > Chordata > Amphibia > Anura > Ranidae > Lithobates > Lithobates pipiens. Next base: position 242,163,018 of record NW_027507787.1, read on the forward strand.
CTGATATCCAACGTAAATTTCAGGTCCCCAAGGGTCTGTTTTACTCCTATCTTCAAATCAGACATTACTTTAGCTCCAAAAACCCTACCCTTACTTTGAATAACCCTACCCCCTTTGAACTTCTTTGCTCCCAAGGCCCACACCAAACTAAACTTATCTCTGAAATTTACAAATACTTACAGGCCTCTCCCTCTCTTTCTGGCCCAGGTCACCTCTACATGCACAAGTGGTCTAGGCTTCTTGGCCAGACCATTACCGCCCTCTAATGGCTGAAAATTTGGGAGACTGCCTCTAAAACGTTTCGATGTGTAGAACAGAAGGAGACAATCTATAAAATTCTAATGTTTTGGTACAGGACCCCACAGCTCCTACATAAATATGATCCCCGGGCTTCCCCACTCTGCTGGCGGTGTCGGAAGGCTATTGGATCTCTTTTTCATATTTTCTGGGAATGTTTGGTCATCCAACCTTTTTGGTCCTCTGTACATGTCTATCTACAAGAACTTTCTGACACTATCCTTCCTTTAACCCCAATCCACTTTCTATTAGGCTTACCCTTTCCTGACCTGCCTGCCAATGTCCAGAAACTTTTAGGCTATATTTTACTGGCAGCAAGACGGGCCATACCAGTCAGATGGCTGTCACAGTCCCCGCCAACGCTCCCACAGATATTGCAAACTCTGGAACAGATCCGTAGGATGGAGTACCTTACCGCTGTTGTTCATGATACGCTGCCTGGGTTTTCCCGAGTCTGGGACCTATGGGACCGTTCTCAGCTTAATCCGGGACTCCCTATAGCCCCCCCTTAGGGATTACCTGATGCTCTTCCTTACCCCCCCATCAGTACATGTCTTTCCCCGAGGATGCCTCAACCTGGTATAGGCTCCTCTCGGTAATGAGCATGCCCCAGATCCAATGGTTGGCTATGCTTTCCTTGCAGACACATAGCTACCTGGCCTATCCACCCATTGGGCTCTTCCTTACACCCCCCCTACTGACTCTTCCCCCCTATCCCCCCCGTTAATGGATGCATTACTGCTTTAACTGTACTTGTGACTTGATATTGCCTACCGTATATACTCGAGTATAAGCCGAGATTTTCAGCCTCTTTTTTGAGGCTGAAAGTGCCCCCCTCGGCTTATACTCGAGTCATCGCCGTCTGACTGCTCGATCAGCGTATCGAGCAGACAGACGGCGGACATACCACAATTTGAAAGCCGCGCCTCCTTCTCCGCCTCCGCCTGTGATAGGCGGAACACTGAATTTCCCAGCAGCCTGTGTTCCGCCTATCACGGACATCGTCTCATCCTCGTCCGTAGTACGAGGATGAGACGATATCGGTGATAGGCGGAACACAGGCTGCTGGGAAATTCAGTGTTCCGCCTATCACAGGCGGAGGCGGAGGCGGGGCTTTTGAATTTTAGAATGGCCGCCGAGGCGATCCTGGCAAGGCACGGGACGGAGGCAAGGCAAGGCACGGCACGGGACGGGACGGAGGCAAGGCACGACACGACACGGGACGGAGGCAAGGAGGCAAGGCACGGCACGGGACGGAGGCAAGGAGGCAAGGCACGGCACGGGACGGAGGCAAGGAGGCAAGGCACGGGACGGAGGCTCGGGACACAGGTAGGCTGGACACACACACACACACACACACACACACACACACACACACACACACACACACACACGGACACACACACATGGACACACACACACAGGGATGGATGGATGGATGGAGACACACACACACAGGGATGGATGGATGGATGGAGACACACACACACAGGGATGGATGGATGGAGACACACACACACAGGGATGGATGGATGGATGGACACACACACACACACAGGGATGGATGGATGGATGGACACACACACACACAGGGATGGATGGATGGATGGACGCACACACACACAGGGATGGACGGACACACAGGGACGGACACACACACAGGGATGGACAGGCATATCTCACCCTCGGCTTATACACGAGTCAATAAGTTTGCCAGTTTTTTTGGGGGTAAATTGGGGGCCTCGGCTTATATTCGGGTCGGCCTATACTCGAGTATATACGGTAACTATTATATAACTTTTTTCTTGTGTTTATTTTTTTTTTGTTTACTTTCCTTTTTTTGCTCTTTGACCTATGGTCTGTAACATTGTTGACACTGACAACTGTTCTGTTGATATACTTCCCTTTGTATATTCTCTCAAAAATTTTCAATAAAAATACAATTGAAAAAAAAAAAATTACCAACCTACCTTATACAAGCCTGTACCAAAAGTGATGCAAAAGTGGCCATAACTTTATTACATTTATAACATTAATATACATAGTTCATTCAAATTTCACTTGCTGGTAGAGTAAGCCCTTGTACACACGGTCGGAGATTCCGACGGAATGTGTCCGATCGGACCGTTTTGTCGGATATTCCGACTGTGTGTGGTCTCCATTGGACTGTTTCCGTCAGACCAAATTTTCTAACTTGTTGGTAAAATTTTCCGACAAAATGCTCCGATCGGACATACTCCGTTCATGTGTAGAGAATTCCGATCGGACAAAGTGCCACGCATGCTCAGATCAAATTCCTACACCAAAGCTATTGGCTACTAGCCTGAACGTAGTCCCGTCGTAACGAAATAACGTCATCACGTTCTGCACGATCGGATTTCCCGACAACTTTGTCCAACCGTGTGTATGCAACAGTTTCGGACAAAATCCGACGGACAAAATCCGACGGATTTGGTTGTCGGAATCTCCGACCGTGTGTACAAGGGCTAACTCTTCCTCTATAGCACATGTGATCTCAGGCTTGTCATAGTGACTTCATTCAGTTTGTATGGGCTCAAGTCGCACCGCAAAGGTATCAGTAATCAGTATTGGCGAGTACTTGAGCACAACTATTGGTACTTATACTCGCTGATAATAAAAAAAAAACGGTACTGGTGCACCCCTATTACCAACTAGGATATCCAGGATATACTTCCAATGGTAATATAGTTGTCAGGTCACCTTGAGGTGAGGTGACAGGTGCACACCGTAGGATCCGGAGTGCACCGCAAGGTTGTGGACCCTACGGCTGACTGCTGCAGACGGGGGAGAGATCCCACTGGGGTTAGAGCATAAGATTCCCTGGGGCGCGGAGTCTAAGCCCCTGTACACACGGTCGGAGATTTCGACAACCAAATCTGTCGGATTTTGTCCGTCGGATCTTGTCCGAAACTGTTGCATACACACGGTCGGACTAAGTTGTCGAAAAATCCGATCATTCAGAACGTGATGACGTAATTTCGTTACGATGGGACTACATTCAGGGTAGTAGCCAATAGCTTTAATGTAGGAATTTGATCTGAGCATGCGTGGCACTTGGTCCGATCAAAATTCTCTACACATGATCGGAGTATGTCCGATCGAACCAGTTGGTCGGAAAATATTTCCAACAAGTTGGAAAATTGGGTCCGACGGATATTCCGACGGAATCAGTCCGATGCATACCACACACAGTCGGATTATCCGACAACACGGTCCGATAGGACAGATTCCGACGGATTCTCCGACCGTGTGTACAAGGGCTAAGAGCCAGCAGGTGTTCACCAGCGCCTCTGGTGGTGAGGATGGACTTGGCTGCAACTGGCTCCGGGTCGCGACCCCCAGGGTCCCCCAGCTCACACCCACAGTAGGCAACAGGAGGATAGGGATGGTAAGAGACAAAGCCAAGGTCGGGGCCACAAGCAGACAAGAATAGTCGGGAACACGCCAAAAGGTCAGGATCACAGGCAAACAGGGATAGTCAAAACACGCCAAAGTCAGTAACGGAAAACAGTAGCAGAGCACACGGCAGGAAACAGGAAACTAACACACAAAGGAATACACAATGGTTGATCAGCACTGATGGCCTGCAGTGCACAGGTTAATATAGGGCTCCCTGATAGAGCCTGGGGTGGAGCCATGCTTGGAGGAGAGGTTATAAAAACCACCAGGTGGAAGTGGCTGGCCTCTTAGTCTGAAGACATGAGGGGAGGTAAGCAAACACAGGAAGATCACTGCATAACCATGACAACAGTAAATGACCAACAATATCGTGGTAAGTAGGCTTGTGCGATCTGTTTCGTAACGAATCGAAATTCGCCCGAGTTTTGCATCTTTCGGACATTCGGATGCATCCGACGTCCGACGTAGTTTTGTAGTCGACGTAATCGATTACGTCGACTCGTCGTGGCAGCTCTACTTTCTATCATCTGGAGCCAGTCTGCCCCATTCTCCTCTAACATCAACAAGGCGTTTTCCTCCACATAACTGCCGCTCGCTGGATATTTTCTATTTTTCCCACCATTCTCTCTAAACCCGTGAGATGGTTGTGTGTGAAAATCCCAGAAATACTCAGATCACCCCATTTGGCACCAACAACCATGCCACGTTCAAAGTCCCTAAAATCCCCTTTCTTCCCCATTCTGATGCTCGGTTTGAACATCAGCAAGTTGTCTTCACCAGGTCTAGATGCCTAAATGCATTGAGTTGCTGCCATGTGATTGGCTGATTTGCAATTTGCGTTACCAAGAAATTGAACAGGCTGAACCTTATAAAGTGCCTGGTGAGGGTATATAAATAAAAGGAGGGAAGAGGGTAGTAGCTCTGAAGCAGAATCATCACTAGGGTTGCTACCTCATCCCTTTAAACCCGAAAAACACATGTGAATTACACGGGTTCTGTGGCTGATTAAGGTGGTAAATAAACTCACTTGGTGCCTCATCTGCATTGAATTAGCCTCAGAACCCGTGTAATTCTTATGTGTTCGGGTTTAAAGAGATGAGGTGGCAACCCTAATCATCGACCTAAGAGCTAGTTTACACTTGCTTCAGAACATGGCTTCAAGCACGCTTTAGTTAAAGCTCTCTGAATGCCAGTCAGAGCTCCTGTCACTAAATAAAAGGGTTAGCTCACAGTCCTGTTTACTTCTTGCTTTTGCTTAGTGCTTCGATGAGGCTTCGGTGGAGCTTCAATGAGACTTTGGTGGGGCTTCAGTGAGGCTTCGGTGGAGCTTCAATGAGACTTTGGTGGGGCTTCAGTGAGGCTTCAGGGGGGCTTCGATGAGGCTTTGGTGGAGCTTCAATGAGACTTTGGTGGGGCTTCGATGAGGCTTCGGTGGTGCTTCAATGAGACTTTGGTGGGGCTTCAGTGAGGCTTCGGTGGGGCTTTGATGAGGCTTTGGTGGAGCTTCAATGAGACTTTGGTGGGGCTTCAGTGAGGCTTCGGTGGGGCTTCGATGAGGCTTCGGTGGGGCTTCAATGAGACTTTGGTGGGGCTTTAGTGAGGCTTCGGTGGGGCTTTGATGAGGCTTTGGTTGAGCTTCAATGAGACTTTGGTGGGGCTTCAGTGAGGCTTCGGTGGGGCTTCGATGAGGCTTTGGAGGAGCTTCAATGAGACTTTGGTGGGGCTTTGATGAGGCTTTGGTGGAGCTTCAATGAGACTTTGGTGGGGCTTCAGTGAGGCTTCGGTGGGGCTTCGATGAGGCTTTGGAGGAGCTTCAATGAGACTTTGGTGGGGCTTTGATGAGGCTTTGGTGGAGCTTCAATGAGACTTTGGTGGGGCTTCAGTGAGGCTTCGGTGGGGCTTCGATGAGGCTTTGGTGGAGCTTCAATGAGACTTTGGTGGGACTTCAGTGAGGCTTCGGTGGTGCTTCAATGAGACTTTGGTGGGGCTTCAGTGAGGCTTCGGTGGGGCTTTGATGAGGCTTTGGTGTAGCTTCAATGAGACTTTGGTGGGGCTTCAGTGAGGCTTCGGTGGGGCTTCGATGAGGCTTTGGTGGGGCTTCGGTGAGGCTTCCTGGGGCTTCGATGAGGCTTCAGTGGGGCTACAAGCGTGCTTTGCCATAGACTTCTATGGAGGCTTTGAAGATGCTTTGAAGCACCACTAAAGCTATATGGGGTATCATTTTTGAAGCAAAGCCAAAGCAAAGCAAAAGCAAGGTGTAAACAGGACTGTAAGCTAACCATTTTATTTAGTGACAGGAGCTTTGACTAGTGTTTAGAGTAGAGGTCGACCGATATATCGGCCGATATTTGGCGTTTTTTAATTAATCGGCATCGGCCGATTGTGCTGTTAAAAAAGGCCGATGATATATTCAGCGCGACTTGCAAATGACTTCTGTAATAGAAGTCAATGCAAGTTACCTGAAGACATCAGTGAAGGGACTTGTCTCCTCTCTGGGCTGTCTGCCAAGAAAAGATCAAAGAGATACAATGTTTCCACTTCTGAATGAATGCAACTCTGTGTGTAGAAGTTCTCAGTTTAACCATTTAAAGACTAAATCTTTTTTGACACTTGATGCTTACAAATAAAAATCCTGTATTTTCTGCTAGAAATTCACGTAGAACCCCCAAAACTTATATATATATATATATATATCTCACAACCACTATTTTATTCCCTAGGATCTCTGCTAATATATATATATATATATATATATATATATATATATATATATATTAGCAGAGATCCTAGGGAATAAAATAGTGGTTGTGATATATATATATATATATATATATATATATATATATATATATATATATATAATAATTATTTTTTATTTATTTTTTTAATCTAAATTATACATACAAGTAAACTGATTGGAGGTTTGTTTTGTTTAATAAATGTTTAAATGTAAAATAATTTCTGTATCACTTAAGGCTGCATTCACACTGGAGTGGGCAGGCGTTGACGGTAAAACGCTGCCAGTTTTAGCGGCGCTTTACCGTCATTTTAGCAGCGATATTCGGCTGCTAGCGGGGCGCTTATAATCCAGCTAGCGGCCGAGGAAGGGGTTAAATGCGCCCGTGAAGCACCGCTGCCAAATCACATTGCAGGTGCTTCGGCAGCGGTGCCCATTCATTTCAGTGGGCAGGAGTGGTGCAGGAGCGGTATACACCACTCCAAACGTGCTGCTTGCAGGACTTTTTTTTAACATCCTGCCAGCGCATCGCCTCCGTGTGAGAGCACTCGACTTTAGAGGTGCTATTTTTAGCCCAAAAGCGCCTAACATGTCGGCCCAAAAAAATTGGCATCATATATTGGCCATCGGCCGTGGCTATTTCTAAATATCAGCATCGGCCAGAGAAAAACCCATATCGGTTGCCCTCTAGTTTAGAGAGCTTTAACAAAACATGTCCGAAGACTAGCTTTGAAGCAAGTGTACACTAGCCGTTAATGCGTGTTGAAACCCGAAGCAAGTGTAAATGAGCCCTTTAGAGCAGCTATTCTCAACCAGGGTTCAGTGGAACGCTGGGGTTCCTCCAAAGGTTGCTAGGGGTTCCTTGAGCTGTGTGGCTGATGAACCACCTATTTGATGATGCCAACAGAGTTCAAGGTTCAGCACCACTTAGCAAAGCCAGCAGCATGACACCAAATATATTTTTAGCTGTCTTTAAAGAGGAAGTTAACCCTGATGAGTTTACTTCCTCTTTCATTCCCTGCAAAGGCAAAGCATAATGGACTACTATGCATCGCATCGCATCGCATAGTAGTCCATTATGTGTCACTTACCTGACACAGGAGCCAGCGAAGTCACCGCTGTCCCCTGTAGTCCGGCGCATCCATCTTCTTGGTGGGGTCTCGCTGCTCCGCCGCTGTCATTCGGCGAAGCCGCGATGGCGTCACTCCCGCGCATGCGCACGGGAGCCGCCACGCGCGACATCTTCGTTGTTGACGGTGCCGCGCTCAGTGTGCCTGCGTGCCGCTGTCTACGGTGCCTGTCTTTCAGCAAATATCTCCTAAACCGTGTAGGTTTAGGAGATATTTCTTGGACCTACAGGTAAGCCTTAATCTAGGCTTACCTGTAGGTCAAAGTGTGTTGTAAGGGTTTACAACCACTTTAAGGGTGGCAATCTGAACACCACTTTAAGGGGGGGACATTCTTCCTATTGACCACCAATATAAGGAGCATTGTTCCTACTGAATGAATGAATAATTTGTATAGCGCTACAACGCAAACTGAATCGCCTCAAGGCGCTGTGATGAGCTTTGTTGTCAAGCTTCTTAGCCCTTGTACACGCGGTCGGACATTCCGACAACCAAATCCGTCGGATTTTGTCCGACGGATTTTGTCCGAAACTGTTGCATACACACGGTCGGACGAAGTTGTCGGAAAATCCGATCGTTCAGACCGTGATGACGTTATTTCGTTACGACGGGACTACATTCAGGCTAGTAGCCAATAGCTTTGGTGTAGGAATTTGATCTGAGCATGCGTGGCACTTTGTCCGATCGGAATTCTCTACACATGATTGGAGTATGTCCGATCAGAGCATTTTGTTGGAAAATTTTACCAACAAGTTGGAAAACTTGGTCCGTCGGATACTCCGACAAAACAGTCCGATCGGAACACATTCCGTCGGATTCTCTGACCGTGTGTACAAGGGCTAAGAAGAGGAAGGTCTTGAGTTTTTTTCCTGAAGGTCTGGTGGTTTTCTTCCAAACAGATGTTGGTTGGTAGAGCGTTCCATAGCCATGGTCCATAGCTACTGAGCCCTGATGATTTGGTTTTAGTAAGGGTTCCTCGAGACCCGAACATTCTTTTTGGGGTTCCTCTAGGGTTTAAAGGTTGAGAAAGCCTGCCTTAGCCCTTGTACACACGGTCGGAGAATCTGTCGGAATGAGTCTTATCAGACCGTGTCGTCAGATAATCCGACTGTGTGTGGTATGCATCGGACTGATTCCATCCGAATCTCCGTCCGACCCAATTTTCCAACATGTTGGAAAGATTTCCCGACCAACTGGGCCGGATGGACCTAATCCAATCATGTGTAGAGCATTTTCATCGGACCAAATGCCACGCATGCTCAGATCAAATTCCTACATCAAAGCTATTGGCTACTAGCCTGAATATAGTGCCATCGTAACGAAATTACGTCATCACGTTCTGAAAGATCAGATTTTTCGCCAACTGTGTATGCAACAGTTTTGGACAAGATCCGACGGACTAAGGCTTCATGCACACGAGATGCAGATGCAAACTCTGCTGGACACATGTTTTTAAAAGCTGAAACCGGCATTTAGAAACGCGCGTTTTGCCGCGATTTTTACCGCAATTTAGCGGCGTTTTACCGCGTTTGCCACATCACCTGCCACAAGTTGTGGATTGTCCACTTGCCACGTCACTTGCCACGTCACCTGACACAAGTTGTGGATTGTCCACTTGCCATGTCACTTGCCACGTCCCCTGCCACAAGTGGATTGTCCACTTGCCACGTCCCCTGCCACGTCCTCTGCCACAAGTGGATTGTCCACTTGCCACGTCCCCTGCCACAAGTGGATTGTCCACTTGCCACGTCACTTGCCACGTGACCTGCCACAAGTTATGGATTGTCCACTTGCCACGTCACATGCCAGTCACCTGCCACAAGTTGTGGATTTTCCACTTGCCACGTCACCTGCCAGGTCACTTGCCGCGTCACCTGCCAGGTCACTTGCCACGTCACCTGCAACAAGTTGTGGATTGTCCACTTTCCACGTCACTTGCCACTTCACCTGCCACGTCACTTGCCACAAGTTGTGGATTGTCCACTTGCCACATCACTTGCCACCTGCCATGTCACTTGCCACAAGTTGTGGATTGTCCACTTGCCACGTCACTTGCCACCTGCCATGTCACTTGCCACAAGTTGTGGATTGTCCACTTGCAATTGCAATTGTTTAAAATATTTTTCTAATTGTTTTTCATCATTTACAATCATTTTTGAGATTTTTAATGTAAAAAAAAGGTCACCTTTAAAAACGCTTATAAACGAAAACGCGTTTTGCCGCGTTTTGCGTCTGAAACGTGGAAACTTTTGCGTCTGAACCCATTTTTTTGCTTCTGGAAAAACGAGGTTAAACGCAACTGCATAAAAACGGCAAAAAACGAGACTGTGTGCATGGACACATAGGATAACATTGAATGAGTTCAGGAGCAGTTGAAAAAAGTGTCCAACTGCCTCTAAACATGCGTTTAACTGCGTCTCGTGTGCATGAGGCCTAAATCCGACGGGCAAAATCCGACGGATTTGGTTGGCAAAATCTCCAACCGTGTGTACAGGGGCTTAGAGGGAAGCAGCTCCAAGGGGTGGTATCCAAGTTGCACTTTAATGGGAGAAACCTGGTCAAAGTGGTTTTGGTGGACAAGAGAAATTTCAAAAAAAATTTTACACAAACCCTGTGTAGTTCACAAACTAAAAAAAAAAAAAAAGAAAGCAGACGTGTCACTAATGGACAGAAAGTTTGGCTTACACGTCGGACAATCGGCTAAGGAGCTGTCAGTGACCACTTTCTGTAAGCAAGCGCCGTGAAGGATCAAGCTATTAGAAGCGGAGAGAGAGAACTCCATTTAGCCCGTCCAACTGAATATATATAGTGATGGTAGAAAAGAACCACACAAACCACAATTAATGGATGTCATGCAAGTAGACCTTTTATTTCATTAATTCCTTTCTCTCTGAAACATCAGCGCTGCTACAAATAAATCTGTTTAGCAACATTGGAGCGTAATGGTTGTTGTGTTGAAGGCCGGCAGATAAAATATCGATCAAAGCATCAGTATTACGCACTCACTTACATTCCATCATGTTTGTTTTCTATAGTGTTGTGTGACTTGGTTGTGTTAATGTATAAGATGGGCTCAGCGCACCGAGGGAGGTTATTTCCTCACCCTGACACCAAGAATTGCGAGGTTTCTATGTCAACGACGCTTGTAAGAGCCCCCCCCCCCCCCAGAAAACTGAACATTACACGCAGGAGTAGAAATCGTGATTAAAAAGCTTTGCTACCAATTAAATAGGGGTGTAGCTTAACCTTTCTCAACCCTTTTTACCCCAGAGGGACCCCCTTAACCGACCGGCGCACGCCGATGTACGTCGGCAGAATGGCACGGGCAGGAAAATGGGCGTACCTGTACGTCCCTTTAAATTTGCCGCCCTGCCATCGAGAGCGCGCCGTCGGTCGGGACCCCCGTGAGTCCGGTCGCAGGTCCCGCGGACTCGATCGCCACGGGTATCCCCGCGATCGTCTCACGGGGGGCGGCTGAACGGGGAGATGCCGTTGTAAATTGCTTTAACCACTTTCCAACCAGCGCACGCCGATGTACGTCAGCAGAATGGCACAGGCAGGCATATTGGCGTATAGGTACGTCCAATCTTCAATGCCGCCCCGGCCGCCGGCGTGCACGCTCGTGTGCTGGTCGGGACCCCCGTGAGTCCGGTCATGGGTCCCGCGGACTCGATCGCTGCGGGGATACCCGCGATCATCTCATAGGGGGGCGGCTGAACTGAGAGATGCCTTTTTGAACGGCATCTCCCCGTTCTGCCTAGCAACTAGTGACGCTGATCTCTGCTCCGTGTGATTGGAGCAGAGATCAGTGTTCACTATAAGAAAGCCCAGCCCCCCAACAGTTAGTAACACGCCCCCTAGGACACACTTAACCCCTACACTGCCAGCCACTGGTTAACCCCTTCACTGCCAGTGTCATTTACACAGGAATCACTGCATTTGTATAGCACTGATTGCTGTATAAATGACAATGGTCCTAAAAATGTGTCAAAAATGTCTGATGTGTCCGCCGCAATGTTGCAGTCACAATAAAAAATCGCTGATCGCCGCCATTACTAGTAAAAAAAAAAAATAATAAAAAATTATTAATAAAAATGCCATAAAACTATCCCCTATTTTGTAAACGCTATAACTTTTGCGCAAACCAATCAATAATCGCTTATTGCGTTTTTCTTTACCAAAAATATGTAGAAGAATACGTATCGGCCTAAACTGATGGAAAAAAATTGTTTTTTTATATATTTTTGGGGGATATTTATTATAACAAAAAGTAAAAAATAATGCGTTTTTTTTCCAAATTGTCGCTCTATTTTTGTTTATAGCGCAAAAAATAAAAACCGCAGAGGTGATCAAATACCACCAAAAGAAAGCTCTATTTGTGGGGAAAAAAGGACGCCAATTTTGTTTGGGAGCCACGTCGCATGACCGCGCAATTGTCAGTTAAAGCGACGCAGCGCTGAATCGCAAAAAGTGGTCTGGTCTTTGGCCAGCAAAATGGTCCGGGGCTGAAGTGGTTAAATAATTTTTAAGTACGGTACTTACTAATACCAATTAATTGGGGGGGGGGTCAATGGGGAAAAATCCCATTACATTGGTCGTAAATAGGAAGAATGACACCCTTAGCCCTTGTACACACGGTCGGACATTCCGACGGAAAAATGTTAGATCGGACCGTGTTGTCGGATAATCCGACCGTGTGTGGGCTCCATCGGACTGTTCCCGTCAGAATATCCGACCGACAAAGTTTTAGAGCTGGGCTATAAAATTTTCCAACAACGTGATCCGATCAGACTTTTTTCCTGATCGTTTGTAGAGAATTCCGATCGGGCAAAGTGCCACGCATGCTCAAATCAAATTCCTAGACCAAAGCTATTGGCTACTAGCCTGAACGTAATCCCGTCGTAACGAAATAACGTCATCACGTTCCGAAAGATCGGATTTTTTTCCGACAACTTTGTCCGACCCGTGTGTATGCAACACCAGTTTTCGGACAAAGTTCGTCGGACAAAATCCGACGGACAAAATCCGACGGATTTTTGTTGTCGGAATGTCCGACCCGTGTGTACAAGGGCTTGGACTGGTTCTAAAGCCTTATGCCCCCGTACACACGATCGGACTTTCCGACAGCAAAACTGTGTAATTTTATTTTTGAAGGTTGTTGGCTCCAACTTGTCTTGCACACACACACACACACACGGCCACACAAATGTCGGCCAACAATTTACGAACGTTAGCGACGCACTACGTGTTTTGTTTTTTGTTTTTTTTTCAGCTCTTTGGCGCCACCCTTTGGGCTCCTTCTGCTAATTTCGTGTTAGTAGAAGTTTGGTGAGTGTTGATTTGCGCTTTTCTTTTCACTTCGTGCTTTTCAGTTCGTTTCTGAGCGGCCGTTCCTCAACCAGACATGTTGCGGAATCGGAGGAGATAACGTGTTATTATTGGCCTTGGAATTAGTTATTGCTTTGACAAATTATTATTTTTTTTGGTTGAAAAATTATTTTTTATATTTTTTGGAGAAGAATGCACTTTTTGGTTAAAGTGGTGTCCTCCCCCCCCCCCCCCCCCCCAAAAAAAAAAAAATATATATGATTAAAATTCCTAAAAAAAAAAAAAAAATAATTTGGAAAAATGTTTTTTTTTAAACTGACCTCTAAATGCCTGTTGCTAGGGGGTCCCTCGTAGTCTGCCTCCTTCAGCGCCCGGGCACCCGACGTCACTTCCCCTCAGCGCAGTCAGTCATCTGGGACACATGAGAGGTCCCAGATGAAAATCCAATCGTGTGTATGTGGCATTAGGGTTTTATTTTTTTTTACCTTAATACATTTGCCATAAAAAAATTAAAGCGCCCCCCCCATCCCCTTCCGTTCTCACGTGCAGAAGTGAACGCATACGTAAGTCGCGCACGTATCTGTAAACTGTGTTTGCACCGCACATGTGGGGTTTCGCCGCCAACATCGGAGCGAGAGCGATAGTTCTAGTGATAGACCTCCTCTGTAAACTCCAAACTGGTAACCGGTAAAGGCGTTTAAAGCGTCGCCTACGGAGATTTTTAAGTACCGCATCGTTTGTCGCCATTCTTTTAAAGCATTGTCATGTTGGGTATCTACTTACTCGGCGTAACATCATCTTTTACATTTTACAAAAAAATTGGGGTATATATATATATATATATATATATATATATATATATTTTTTTTTTTTTTTTTTTGTGTGTGTGTGTGTGTATATATATATTTATGAAAATATAATTTTTTCCCCGAAAAAATAACGTTTGAAAAACGCATACCATTTTATTCCCTTGGGTTTCTGCTAACAAAAAAAAATATATATATATATATATATATATATATATATATATATATATATATATATATATATTTTTTTTTTTTTTTTTGTGTGTGTGTGTGTGTATATATATATTTATAAAAATATAATTTTTTCCCCGAAAAAATAGCGTTTGAAAAACGCTTACCATTTTATTCCCTTGGGTTTCTGCTAACGAAAAAAAAAATTTTTTTTTTTTTTGTGTGTGTGTGTATATATATATATATATATATATATATATATTTTTTTTTTTGTTAGCAGAAACCCAAGGGAATAAAACGGTAAGCGTTTTTCAAATGCTATTTTTTGGGGGGAAAAATTATATTTTTAAAAATAAATATAAATACTAATAAATAAATAAATAAATAAAACACACTATATATATATATATATATATATATATATATATATATATATATATATATATATATATATATATATATATATATATATATATATATATATATATATATTGTGTGTTTATTTTCTTATTTTATTATTATTTATATTTATTTATTAAAATATATTTTTTCCCCCCAAAAAATAGCATTTGAAAAACGCTTACCGTTTTATTCCCTTGAGTTTCTGCTGACAAAAAAAATAAAAAAAATAAAAAAAAAATATATATATATATATATATATAATGTTTGGGGGTTATAATTAATTTTCTAGCAAAAGATTTAAATTTGTAAACAAAAAGTGCCAGCAAAAACCTGTTCGGCAAACGGTAATTAGAAAATAATGATTGCCCTTACATGTAATGTATGTATGTGCTTAAAATACAATCCGGCTGGCATCAAAGATAAAAGCCGCTTCCGATTTTGGTGCGGTGATGTCAACACTTGGCTCCGCCCTACGCATTTCGTCATAAACGACTTCCGACGCTCAGTAAGAAACCAAACCTCATTCTCGGAAATACATCCCTTTCTTGGCCTCGATCTGGATTGCTCCATGACAGTTCTTCACATTGTGCCGAGTGGTTAATGGTAGCAGGCCTCAACCTGGGAAGCGATCCCATGGATGGAATAAAACTAATAAAATTGAGGACAACCACATGGGCTCCCCCATGAGGATACATCAGAAAACACGCCATCAATATCAATCAAATACGCTCATGGAGCAAACCAAACTGGGACAAATAAACAAATAAAAATATATAGATAATGGAAGCAACAAACATATACAGCCTATTAACTCAAATAAGTAATAATAAATTATAATTAATTAATTCAGTTAATCTCTTTAGTTAATAGGATGTACACTATATTGTCAAAAGTATTGGGACACCTGCCTTTACACTCACATGAACTTTAAGGGCCTCCCAGTCTTAGTCCGTAGGGTTCAATATTGAGTTGGCTCCACCCTTTGCAGCTATAACAGCTTCAACTCTTCTGGGAAGGCCGCCCACAAAGTTTAGGAGATGTGTCTATGGGAATGTTTGACCTTTCTTCCAGAAGCACATTTGTGAGGTCAGGCGATGATGTTGGACGAGAAGGCCTGGCTCGCAAGTCTCCGCTTTAATTCATCACAAAGGTGTTCTATCGGGCTGAGGTCAGGACTCTGTGCAGGTCAGTCAAGTACCTCCATCCCAAACTCGCTCATCTATGTCTTTATGGACCTTGCTTTGTGCACTGGTCCAAATCATTTTGGTGGAGGGAGGGGGGGGATTATGGTGTGGGGGTTGTTTTTCAGGGGTTGGGTTTGGCCCCTTAGTTCCAGTGAAGGGAGCTATTAAGGTGTCAGCATATCAAGACATTTTTGACATGCTCATGCTCCCAACTTTTTGGGGATGGCCCCTTCCTGTTCCAACGTGACTACGCACCAGTGCAACAAAGCAAGGTCCATAAAGACATGGATGTGGGAATTTGGGGTGGAGGAACTTGACTGTCCTGACCTCAATCCGATAGAACATCTTTGGGATGAATTCGAGCGGAGACTGCGAGCCAGGCCTTCTCGTCCAACATCAGTGCCCGGCCTCACAAATGAGCTCCTGGAAGAACGGTCAAAAATTCCCATAGAGACCCTCCTAAACCTTGTGGACGGCCTTCCCAGAAGAGTTGAAGCTGTTATAGCTGCGAAGGGCGGGGCCAACTTAATATTGAACCCTACGGACGAATGCCCAGCACAGGCGCCATTCAGAGATCGCTTTGAATTTTCTAAATTAATGCAAAGTGTTCACTGCTTATGACAAATGCAGATTAATGCCCCGTACACGCGGTTGGACTTTCCAATGGAAAATGTGCGATCGGATCGCGTGTCGTCGGAAAATCCGACCGTGCACCGGCTCCATCGGAACTTTTTCTGTCGGAATTTCCCGACGCACAAAATACGATCGTTTAAATTCCAATCATGTGTAGACAATTCCGATGGGGCAAAGTGCCCGCCGCGCATGCTCAGAATAAATTAGGAGCCAAAAGCTATTGGCTACTGTCCCCGTTTATAGTCCCGTCGTACGCGTTCTACGTCACCGCCTTCAGAACGATCGGATTTTCCGACAGCTTTGTGCGACCGTGTGTGTATATGCAAGACAAGTTTGGGCCGCGTGTGGACTTTTTCCTATCGGAATTTCCGACACGCAAAATTTGAGATCTGGATTACAATTTTTTTCCGACAACAAAATCCATTCTCGTAAATTCCGATCGCGTGTACACAATTCCAACGCACAAAGTTCCACGCATTGCTCGGAATCAAGCAGAAGAGTCGCAATGGCTGTTGAACTTCGTTTTTCTCGGCTCGACGTACGTCTTGTACGTCACCGCGTTCTTGACGTTCGCAATTTCCGACAACTTTGTGCGACCGTGTGTATGCAAGACAAGTTTGGGCCGAAATCCGTCGGGGGGGGGGGGGGGGGGGTTTGGGGGGAATCCGACGGTTTTTGTCCTCGGAAAGTCTGACCCGTGTGTACGGGGCAAAAGACTGGGATGCCATTAAAGTTAATGTAAAGGCAGGTGTCCCAATACTTTTGACAATATCGTGTACATGTTTGTAGATTTAATTTTATCCAAAATATGTGATTATAAACATAGAAAATATGGTCCATGTGCGTCAGATGGGCGTGGCTCCATTCTTTTCATAATATGCAGTTTATTGCGGCACAATAGAGTGGGGGGGGGGGGAATCGCACGATGGTAGAATGATGGGACTCTGATTGGGTAAATATTTAAAGGTCGATACATTCATTTCCTAAGAGAAAAAAAAAACATCAATTTGCATCCCTTGTTATAAACTGCTTTTTTTTTTTCACCGGGATCGATAGGCAATTGGATATTTCGCAGGAGTTAATTAGATTCTTCAGATACAATATTTTACGTGGAGCGGTACGAGGCGGCAGCCATCATCAGGTTCCAGACTGATGTGCACCGGAGCTGGACGGGCCGACGTCTGTTCACATCCTGCCGGCCTGCATTGCATTCGTCTTTTTTTTTTTTCAGTTTGCAGATTAATAACTTTTTGGCGTAATTTTCATCCCTCTGTAGAATCAATATGGCGGCAAAATATTAATGAGGAGCAGAGGAGCCCGCCGGCGTCATTAGAAGAAAGGAACCTTGAGTACGTTAGATGGGGTTTGAGCAATCGAGTACTTGTGCTAAGAAAATCCTGGGGTTTAGGATGAGCTCCGGGGATAAAAAAAAAATATATATATATATATATACACAGTGCCTTGCGAAAGTATTCGGCCCCCTTGAACTTTTCAACCTTTTGCCACATTTCAGGCTTCAAACATAAAGATATAACATTTTTATTTTTTGTGAAGAATCACCAACAAGTGGGACACAATTGTGAAGTGGAACGAAATCTATTGGATTTTTTGAAACTTTTTTAACTAATAAAAAAATGAAAAGTGGGGCGTGCAAAATTATTCGGCCCCCTTGCGTTAATACTTTGTAGAGCCACCTTTTGCTGCGATTACAGCTGCAAGTCGCTTGGGGTATGTCTCTATCAGTTTTGCACATCGAGAGACTGAAATTCTTGCCCATTCTTCATTGCAAAACAGCTGGAGCTCAGTGAGGTTGGATGGAGAGCGTTTGTGAACAGCAGTTTTCAGCTCTTTCCACAGATTCTCGATTGGATTCAGGTCTGGACTTTGACTTGGCCATTCTAACACCTGGATACGTTTATTTGTGAACCATTCCTTTGTAGATTTTGCTGTATGTTTGGGATCATTGTCTTGTTGGAAGATAAATCTCCGTCCCAGTTTCAGGTCTTTTGCAGACTCCAACAGGTTTTCATCCAGAATGGTCCTGTATTTGGCTGCATCCATCTTCCCCTCAATTTTAACCATCTTCCCTGTCCCTGCTGAAGAAAAGCAGGCCCAAACCATGATGCTGCCACCACCATGTGTGACAGTGGGGATGGTGTGTTGAGGGTGATGAGCTGTGTTGCTTTTACGCCAAACATATCGTTTTGCATTGTGGGCAAAAAGTTGGATTTTGGTTTCATCTGACCAGAGCACCTTCTTCCACATGTTTGGTGTGTCTCCCAGGTGGCTTGTGGCAAACTTTAGACGAGACTTTTTATGGATATCTTTGAGAAATGGCTTTCTTCTTGCCACTCTTCCATAAAGGGCAGATTTGTGCGGTGTACGACTGATTGTTGTCCTATGGACAGACTCTCCCACCTCAGCTGTAGTTCTCTGCAGTTCATCCAGAGTGATCATGGGCCTCTTGGCTGCATCTCTGATCAGTCTTCTCCTTGTCTGAGCTGAAAGTTTAGAGGGGCGGCCAGGTCTTGGTAGATTTGCAGTGGTCTGATACTCCTTCCATTTCAAAATGATCGCTTGCACAGTGCTCCTTGGGATGTTTAAAGCTTGGGAAATCTTTTTGTATCCAAATCCGGCTTTAAACTTCTCCACAACAGTATTACGGACCTGCCTGGTGTGTTCCATGGTCTTCATGATGCTCTCTGCGCTTTCAACAGAACCCTGAGACTATCACAGAGCAGGTGCATTTATACAGAGACTTGATTACACACAGGTGGATTCTATTTATCACCATCAGTCATTTAGGACAACATTGGATCATTCAGAGATCCTCGCTGAACTTCTGGAGTGAGTTTGCTGCACTGAAAGTAAAGGGGCCGAATAATTTTGCACGCACCACTTTTCAGTTTTTTATTTGCTAAAAAAGTTTAAAATATCCAATAGATTTCGTTCCACTTCACAATTGTGTCCCACTTGTTGGCGATTCTTCACAAAAAATTTTAATTTTATATCTTTTTGTTTGAGGCCTGAAATGTGGCAAAAGGTTGAAAAGATCAAGGGGGCCGAATACTTTCGCAAGGCACTGTATAGATAAAAAAAATAGCATTTAATCTGATTAAGTATTAATTAAAGGATGTGGGCTTTTATATGTAGCACTACCCCCGTTGGGGCTGCAAGCGAAACAGCTCCTCGCTGCTGCCCAGCCACTCACCCGGCATTTCCTTCTTTCATCCGGACACATAAATCAGTCTTCGGCTCGTTTTTGTCTTCTGGCACAGAAGAAGGAGCTTTAAAACAAAAATTCATTTACTCCTTTTCTTAAATGGCAAAAGGGGTACTTTTTCCACTAGAATTACTAAAAGAAATTACTAAAAAATCCCCAAATAGTTGTTTCACCGCACAAGGAAGAGGTTCTGCATGGTGCTTAGCGAAGGGCGCAAGGCCTAAAAGATAGAATCTCTCATAGCAACCATTGCAAACATAAAGCTGCCAGATCTTGGGCCTGCTGAGCAGGATAACCTTGAACACCTGTTTAAACTGGTCTCTCAATGGTTAAGCAATTACTGTCAGCGCAGGCTGAGACACTCAATCTGCCAGAGAAAAGTGGTCTGTTCACATCCTGCCGGCCTGCATTGCATTCGTCTTTTCTTTTTCAGTTTGCAGATTAATAACTTTTTGGCGTAATTTTCATCCCTCTGTAGAATCAATATGGCGGCAAAATATTAATGAGAGCAGAGGAGCCCGTCGGCATCATTAGAAGAAAGGAACTTTGAGTGTGTTAGATGGGGTTTGAGCAATTGAGTACTTGTGCTAAGAAAATCCTGGGTTTTAGGATGAGCTCCGGGGAGATATATAAAAAAAAAATAGCATTTAATCCGATTAAGTATTAAAGGATGTGGACTTTTATTTGTAGCACTACACCCGTAGGGACTGCAAGCGAAACGGCTACTCGCTGCTACACAGCCACTCACCCGGCATTTCCTTCTTTCATCCGGACACATAAATCAGTCTTTGGCTCGTTTTTGTCGTTTTATTAGAGGAACGGGGTAAGGGACTACAGGATGCCCAGCGTGACAACAATTCAACTTCGGGGTAACTTCCTCCCTATTTACAGACTCCTCTTCTTCCTTCCACCTGCACAAACTTTGTTCCACTGGTAGGAACGGATAGCGATACTAGTAGTGAGATAAGGGTCGGTGCAAGCCCCAAATAAACATGGGGTTTTGTTTGCAGCACAAAGTCAAATTTTTTATACTATTTTTTTTTTAATATATACATTTTATTAAGAAAAATAGAGTACATTTGTTTGTATTAAAACATGAGCTCTGACAGTGAGGCTAAAACATGTACATCATAAAGCAGCTGTGTGGGTACACATAGAAAAGCCTAGCATGATATAAATATTGAGATCTTACTAGAAATCCAGACGCGTTTCGACCTTATCGGTAGATGTCTTCTTCAGGGGAAAAAGAGTAGAATTCTAGTGAAAGATGCACTGTGACAATGCTGATAAGGTCTGTAAAAGTTCTTTAAGGGATAAAGCTGGTCATTTTAGTAAAAGTTTCATTAAAGAGGAAGTAAAGGCTATTTTTTTTTAAAATGCAACCTGCAAGGCAAAGGCATAATGAGCTAGTATGCATAGCATACTAGCTCATTATGAATAACTTACCTGAGAACGAAGCCCCGGAAGTGGTCCTCCTCCTTTATCTTAGCCGCTGCCATGTATCCTGGAGTGACTTCCGGGTCTCGCTGCTCCGGCGCTGTGATTCGCCGGAGCCACGATGACGTCACTCCTGCGCATGCGCATGGGAGCCGACACGAGCGGCATATCGCCGTGATCTTCGGCCTGCTCAGTGCGCCTGCCCGCCGCTGCCTACGGCGCATGCGCCGTAGACAGCGGTGCCTGTCTTTCTGTAAATATCTCCTAAACCATATAGGTATAGGAGATATTTCTTGGATCTACAGGTAAGCCTTAATTTAGGCTTACCTGTAGGTCAAAGTGGTTTGTAAGGGTTTACAACCACTTTAAAGGAGACCAATGGACGGAAAATTAATTTTTTTTGCTTAAAATATATCTGATCCAAGAACAAATATACAATATATTGCAGCCGATGCATATATGGGGGGGGTTGGGGGGGTGCGAGTGAGGGGGCCAGGTCTGTTTGCCACCCCCCCTCCAAAATATTGACCACCAGCTGCCACTGTTCAGGAGTAAAGCTGGGCAAAGTGGAACAAAGTTTAGATTGGGAAGGTTTCCCCATGGGGTTTTGTTTGCAGTAAAAAGTCAAAACATTTTTTTTTTTTGAAATATATAAATTTTATTCAGAAAAATTTCATAAAGAGGACATTTGTATTAAAACATGAACTCTGGAAGTGAGGCTAAAACATGTACATCATAATACATCCGTGTGGGTACACATAGAAAAACATAGCATGATATAAATATTTGTGATCCTACTAGAATCCCAGACGCGTGTCAACCTTATCGGTAGAGGTCTTCTTCAGGGGGAAAAGAGTAGAAACGCTAGTGAAAGATGCACTGTGACAATGCTGATCATACTAGAAACACTGACACGTTTCGACCTTATCAGTAGAGGTCTTCTTCTGTGGGAAAAGTGTAGAAACTCTAGAGAAAGATGCACTGTGACAATGCTGATAAGGTCTGGAAAAGTTCTTTAAGGGAGAAAGCTGGTCATTTTAGTAAAAGTTTCATTAAGGGAGAGCTATGGACGGAAAGGTAACTTTTTTTTGCTTAAAAAATATCTGATCCAAGAACAAATATGCAATATATTGCAGCCGATGCATATATGGGTGCGAGTGAGGGGGTCGGGTCTGTTTGCCACCCCCCTCCAAAATATTGACCACCAGCCGCCACTGCTCAGGAGTAAAGCTGGGCAAAGTGGAACAAAGTTTAGATTGGGAAGGTTTCCCCATGGGGTTTTGTTTGTAGCAATAAGTCAAAACATTTTTTTTGTTGAAATATATAAATTTTATTAAGAAAAAATTCATAAAGAAGATATTTGTATTAAAACATGAGCTCTGAAAGTGAGGCTAAAACATGCACATCATAAAACATAGCATGATATAAATAGTTGTGATCATACTAGAAACTCCGACGCATTTCGACCTTATCAGTAGAGGTCTTCTTCAGGGGGAAAGAGTAGAAACTCTAGAGAAAGCTGCATTGTGACAATGCTGATCATACTAGAAACACTGACGCATTTCAATATTATCAGTAGAGGTCTTCTTCTGGGGGAAAGAGTAGAAACTCTAGAGAAAGATGCATTGTGACAATGCTGATAAGGTTGAAACATGTCGGGGTTTCTAGTATGATCACAAATATGTATATCACGATAATTTTTTTTTCTATGTGTACCCACATGGGTGTATTATGATGTACAAGTTTTAGCCTTACTTTCAGAGCTCATGTTTTAATACAAACAAATGTCCTCTTTATGACATTTTTCTTAATAAAATTTATATATTTCAACAAAAAAACAAAAGTTTTGACTTCCTGCTGCAAATAAAACCCCATGGGGAAACCTTCCCAATCTAAACTTTGTTTCACTTTGCCCAGCTTTACTCCTGAGCAGTGGTGGCTGGTGGTCAATATTTTGGAGGGGAGGCGGCAAACAGACCTGGCCCCCTCACTCGCAAGCCCCCCCCAAACCCCCCCCGCCCCCCACAATATATGCATTGGCTGCAATATATCGCATATTTGTTCTTGGATCAGATATTTTTTAAGCAAAAAAACTTAATTTTCCGTCCATTGGTCTCCCTTAATTAAACTTTTACTAAAATGACCCGCTTAAGTCCTTAACCACTTGCAGACCGGACCATTTTGCTGGTCAAAGACCAGACCACTTTTTGCGATTCGGCACTGTGTCACTTTAACTGACAATTGCACGGTCGTGCGACGTGGCTCCCAAACAAAATTGGCATCCTTTTTTTCCCACAAATAGAGCTTTCTTTTGGTGGTATTTGATCACCTCTGCGGTTTTTATTTTTTGCGCTATAAACAAAAATAGAGCGACAATTTTGAAAAAAATGCATTATTTTTTACTTTTTGTTATAATAAATATCCCCCAAAAATATATAAAAAAACATTTTTTTCCCTCAGTTTAGGCCGATACGTATTCTTCTACATATTTTTGGTAAAAAAAAATCGCAATAAGCGATTATTGATTGGTTTGCGCAAAAGTTATAGTGTTTACAAAATAGGGATAGTTTTATAGCATTTTTATTAATAATTTTTTATTATTTTTTTTTTACTAGTAATGGCGGCGATCAGCGATTTTTATTGTGACTGCGACATTGTGGGGGACCCATCGGACATTTTTGACACATTTTTGGGACCATTGTCATTTATACAGTAATCACTGCTATATAAATGCAGTGATTCCCGTGTAAATGACACTGGCAGTGAAGGGGTTAACCAGTGGGTGGCAGTGTAGGGGTTAAGTGTTCCTAGGGGTGTGTTACTAACTGTGGGGGGGTTGGGCTTTCATTTAGTGAACACTGATCTCTGCTCCAATCACATGGAGAAGAGATCAGCGTCACTAGTTGCTAGGCAGAATGGAGAAATGCTGTTTACTCTGCATTTCCTCCATTCGGCCGCTCCGTGAGACGATCGTGGGTATGCCCGCAGCGATCGAGTCCGCGGGTCCCGCGACTGGACTCACGGGGGTCCCGACCAGCGCGGGAGCGTGCCGCCGGCAGCGCGCTCCCGAAGGCAGGGCGGCATTGAATATTGGACGTACCTGTACGCCAATATGCCTGCCCGTGCCATTCTGTCGACGTACATCGTCGTGCGCTGGTCGGGAAGTGGTTAAAGAACTTTTCCAGAAGCTGAAAGTTTTTTTAGAAATCTTTGATTTTGGGACGCCGGCGCCCATTTCCAGTGATCAGAAAACCACCTTGCGTATCTGTCTCAGCCCCATTGCCGGGTTGATGAGCGCGGCCTTCTTCCGCAGTTTGCTGTTTGTGCCTTTCAACAAGAAATTAAACATTAAAAAAACATATTGCGTTAAGGTAGCCGGTACAGCCTGTAAATAATTTACACTCCTGGACGCAGATTGCATTTTAAGTACCCCGAAGCTCGGCTTCAGACAGTCTTGCAAAACATTTTGTAATTATCTTCTACCAGTAAGTGCAATAAACGAGGTCCGTCCAGACAAAAATTTTATTTTTTTTGTGAGCCTTGCAGTGTAGATATGGCAGAGGCAACCCGCATATGAAAATGATCTTATGTATCCTCGTACTAAAGAGAAATGAAGGTTGACGTTCTTTATCCTTAAAGTGAAACTTCACTCTAAAACCAGACCTTGGCCTCCCTGCAAATCCACTGCCTAAAAGGGACGTTCATCTTTCTATTTCCAAGCCTAGGCGATAACGGCATTTCCCTGCTCCCGCAGCATCCCGGGATATCCTCGTCATATATCTAAAGAGGCTTAGATATGGACAGGGAGTGGCCTATGGGCAATCTAGAGCTTGAACCCTTTGCTCTAAGCCGAATGAAACTGAGCATAAGGAACGGCCTCGAATGAAGACACCATCTTCACCAACAACCTCATGCCAAGTAGAAGAATTCATCTTGCTTCTGCCACCTAAATCAGTTCCTTTTATGGCGCTGATCTTTGCCTCGGGCAAGAATACCCTTTTCTGGGTGTACCTATGATCAGACCTAAGTATCTTAAAGAAGATTTCTCCTAGGCTGAGAATCCGACCTAGATATTCCAGGTAGTTGAATGTGGTGACCATACTTTGGTCTAAGCGGGCTACCGACTGGACTATCAAGAACAGATCGTCCAGGTAAACCATAATCGTTATACCTTGGGCCCCTAATCTGGCTAGAAGAGGGGCCAGAACCTTTGTAAACAGTCAAGGTGCAGTAGCTAGACTGGAAAGCTGAGCTACACACTGAAAATTAAGATTTTCCACATTGAAAAGTAGATATTACTAGTGAGCAAAGAAATAGGCATATGGAGGTATGCATCTTTGATGTCGATTGACACCAGGAATTCTCCTCCTTGTAGGATGGAGATAACTGATTGGATTGACTCCATGCGAAAAAAGAGTGGTTATATTCAGGAATTGAATTTAGATTTTTGAGATCCAGAATGTCTATTTGGATTTAACCAAACCCCAACCTCTGCTCTTACATCGGGGCCACCATGATCACTTTTTGCCAAAAGATGGTCCAATGCTTGAGTGAAAGACTTATTTTTCTCTGGATCCTTAGGAACGCTTGATCTGAGAAAACGAGGAGACGGGAACTCTTAGAACTCCAGTTTGTACCTTGGAGCTATTGAGGAAGTCCCCCATTCGTCTTGACACTCTTCCTGCCAGATCCTTGAGAACTGCAGAATTCCCCCTATTGAGCTAGCGGGGGCACCTCCTCATAAGGAGGCTTCAGTATATTGTAGGGTTCCTCCCCCAAGACCTCTTTTGTCCCAGGGGTTAACCCCGAGGATGACGGAAGCCTTCGTGACTGCCTGGAGGCTGATGCCCCTGGCACAGAAGAAGGAGCTTTAAAACGAAAATACATTTACTCCTTTTCTTAAATGGCAAAAGGGGTACTTTTTCCACTAGAATTACTAAAAAAAAATTACTAAAAAATCCCCAAATAGTTGTTTTACCGCAAAAGTAAGAATAGCCAGGAGCTTCTGCATGGTGCTTAGCGAAGGGCGCAAGGCCTAAAAGATAGAATCTCTCATAGCAACTATTGCAAACATAAAGCTGCCAGATCCTGGGCCTGCTGAGCAGGATAACCTTGAACACCTGTTTAAACTGGTCTCTCAACGGTTAAGCAATTACTGTCAGCGCAGGCTGAGACACTCAATCTGCCAGAGAAAGGTGTTTTTTTGGGGGGTTGTCTGCCGGTCAAGTCAAACTCTTATTCACAGAGGATATAGCAGTATTAAAGTGGTTGTAAACCCTCCCCCACAACTTTGTCCCATGTAAATCAGCATAAAAACCCTAATGAACGCTGCTTATAGATATCTCCTTACTTGCTTAGTATTGTTGTAATCCTTTTTGTTCTTTAGAAAAAGGTCACTGAGCATGCCCAGATCTCCCCTGATTTACGGCACACTCTCTATGTCTTATCTATCTTTTATCAGGACTTCCTATGCACACAGCTCTGAACTCCCAGGAGGCTGCTAATCACTCAGAGCTTCCTCCTACACATCATGTAACCATGTGACATGACATACAGTGTAAACCAGGCAAACACTAGGTAATCAGCACAAGTAAATACTATGAAATAAAACAAGTCAGCTATGAACAGGGAAGCAGGGTTGCCATAGAAACGTTGTATTGGGAAGGAGGCTTGGTTAACAGTACAGGAAGTGCTCAATGTAAGGGCGGAAATACACTCCACTGTGGACTCAGAAAACAATAGTTAAGATGGCGCTGCCTAACCCCTGGAAACAAGTTTTTTAAAGTTTCTTTAAACAGTAAGTAATATGAAATTTGGGCTGGATTACAGTGGCTATACTTTGATAATTACTTATTATAATGGACTAAATGAAAAGAAGCATCAGAGTGGGAGAGTTTACTTCCTCTTTAATTGCTGGTATACCCTACTTAGTGAATTTCCTCCACCATAGGATAAAGTGTGAAAACTTTTTAGGAGGGAAAATAATGTTTATCTGGGTGATCCTCTCAGATACAAAAAAGCTTTTCCAGCAATGAATAGACAGGAAAAGGCATGCACAGCTTGAGGAGGCTTTAGCGAACCCAAAACACTCAGTTAAAGCGGGAGTCCGCCGTTGTTTTTTTTTAAAAGCCAGCAGCTACAAATACAGCAGCTGCTGACTTTTAAAATAAGGACACTTACCCGCCCAGCGCGCCCGCGATGTCGGCACCCGAAGCCGATCTCTCGATCGTCACTCGGGTGCTGCCGCCGCCATCTTGGGTTTGGGAATCAGGAAGTGGAGCCTTCCGGCTTCATTTCCCGGTTCCCTACTGCGCATGCGCAAGTCGCGCTGTGCAATAAGGATGGACCCGCTGCCTCTGGGATCTGTGTGTTTCCCAGCAGGCAGCGGGGGACTTTCGGAAAGGGGTGTAGATCTACGCCCCTTTCCGCAGAGAGCTATCCCGGAAGTGGGTGCAGTTACCTGGATTATCCAGGTAACTGCACCCCCCTCCCCCCTGAAAGGTGCCAATTGTGGCGCCGGAGGGGGGGAGGATTCCAATGAGCGGAAGGTCCACTTTAGGGTGGACCTCCGCTTTAAGGGTACATAAATGTGGAGCGGACCATTCAGCAAGAAATTGCACCATCTTAAGATTGAAACAGCTGATTCTCCCACATTTGACATCTCAGAAGAAGCCCCTGTACACACGGTTGGAGATTTCCACAACCAAATCCGTCGGATTTTGCCCGTCGGATTTTGTCCGAAACTGTTGCATACACACGGTCGGACAAAGTTGGCGAAAAATCTGATCTTTCAGAACGTGATGACGTAATTTCGTTACGATGGGACTACATTCAGGCTAGTAGCCAATAGCTTTGATGTAGGAATTTTATCTGAGCATGCGTGGCACTTGGTCCGATCAAAATTCTCTACACATGATCGGAGTATATCCGACCGGCCCAGTTGGTCGGGAAATATTTCCAACATGTTGGAAAATTGGGTCGGACGGATATTCGGACGGAATCAGTCCGATGCATACCACACACAGTCGGATTATCCGACGACATGGTCCGATAGGACACATTCCGACGGATTCTCCGACCGTGTGTACAAGGGCGAAGAGTTATCAGCCTCACCATGGTCCCTTGAGGGAATTTGTCTTCTCCCGCCGCTTGTTCCTCAGTTTGAGGGTCCTGGGCAATGGAAGGTAACCTGTTGCATTTTGACCTACACCGGGAAGTCTCTAAATTGAAAAAATAAAAACCTATCATGGCTGAGGAAAAAAAGATCTTTTTAGTAAAATAAACAGGGGCTACAGTGTTGGAAACAGTTGCAAACGTTTCATGGCCCCGATGCTTACTCTGACCAGCCACCATCTCTCAGGGGAGGATGCCATTTGTAGAGATGCGTAGGCTTTCCAAAGTCTACTTTTAGCAGAGGTAAAGCAGAGGTACTACCAGAAGAAATCGCATCCACTGCTTGAGCTATAGTCCAGCTACTGCCGCTGCTATTAATGCTCAGCCCGATGCAAATAGTAAATGTGTCAAATAGGAAATGCCTGTGTCACCAAAACCTCTTTCATGC
The DNA here is from genome assembly GCF_037356315.1 of Lithobates pipiens. Classification (NCBI taxonomy): domain Eukaryota; kingdom Metazoa; phylum Chordata; class Amphibia; order Anura; family Ranidae; genus Lithobates; species Lithobates pipiens. The sequence goes on from NW_027507787.1 coordinate 242,191,344, forward strand.
TCCTCTTTGTCTCTCTGACAATTTTGCAGCCAGCACAAATTGAGTTTTTTTTTTAAACACACTCCGGAGGACGCCAACGCAGTGCTAAGCCCCGCCCCCACCTCGCATCACGCCCCCCCCTTTCTCTTTAAAAAAAAAGAGTTTTCCTGCGCGCGCACAGGCCTCCGATCGGACGGGATCGGCTTGTGAGTGAGGTGGGGATGGCATGGAAAAGACCTGGAAGCTGCTGACGTGTAGGGGCGGTGAAAGAAAACGGCATTGCTTATCGTTTTTAGTTCTCCATTATACTCAGTCTCATGAAGAGGGGAAGAGTTCAGCCCAGGTGGGGGTGTTTGGAGGAAGCAAAATCCCCCAAACTTACCAGAGGTCTGCCTGCTACCCGGAGGAAAAAAGTCTGCTGCTTCTGTGACACAGCGCGATTTCTGAGCAAAGCATGAGAAGGTACGTGCTCCATACAGCCCCCAGTGGTGACACTTAGGCATGACAATATTTACTGCAAAGGAGAAATTTCATAAGAAAATGTAAAAATTCCTTAGAAAACTCCACTTACCTTTCCCGCCGCAGTGTTTTCTGTGGTAAAACCAACAGACCCAATCTTCACCCTTCACGTTGGGTTCCATTAACAAACCTTCAGGAACTGGGGACCCTCGGGGAACCCACAATCCTGGACCTGTAATAGCACCCCACCAGTAAAATTTATGGCCTTAATACCAAAAGTACTGGATCCCGAGGTCCAGCTCTCTAAAAAGAGAAGCGTTTACAAGCAAAACCAGGTTTCTTCGGATAAGAAGCCCAGGCAACATTCAATTTGGCCTAAAAGACACTTTGAATGGATTCAGCTGAATAGCTAGCCCCAGCAGGGATTGCTCCAGTGGAGCTCAGCACAGTATATCTTTCACTTGTAACCAACACCGGCTTAGACACTGGCGAACAAACTGAGATACTCCCAGTAAGGGAGGGGTTATATTGGGAGGCAACTTCCTGTTTAGGGTGTGCCAGTGTCCAGTACCTGAAGGTGGACTATAACCCACATAGTAATTACTATGGCTCTGTGTCCCATGATGTACGATTAAAGAAATGCTGTAGGTCGCATTGAGGAGGAAAAGAAAACCGCAAAACTCTCCACAAAAATACGGTAGAACATTTCTATCTGAAATAGAAGGTGCCATCCAACGCCATGACTTCCATCAGGGAAGAATAATAATCAAGTTTGTTTCTCATTTGATGATATTGGGAAGAGACATGCAGGTCGCTCCTTCATGCCCCAGAGGCATTTACACATAGGCTTGTATCAGGGTTAAGGAGGTGCTGCGGTTAGGGGAGCTTCAACCTCCCTTTCCTGAACCCAAAAGGATTGCGCTCAGGATAGGAAAGTTTTGCCCATCCATCCATGTCGCCATGCTTTATTTTGCAGAGAAATCACTTTAACCCTAGACTTTGGGTATTTTGGAGCTGTAACGTTGTTTCTTAAGCCCTTGTACATACGGTCGGAGAATCCGTCGGAATGTGTCCTATCGGACCGCGTTGTCGGATAATCCGACTGTGTGTGGTATGCATCGGACTGATTCCATCTGAATATCCGTCGGACCAAATTTTCCAACTTGTTGGAAATATTTTCCGACCAACTGGTTCGATCGGACATACTCCGATCACGTGTAGAGAATTTTGATCGGACAAAGTGCCACGCATGCTCAGATCAAATTCCTAAACCAAAGCTATTGGCTACTAGCCTGAACGTAGTCCCATCGTAACTAAATTACGTCATCACGTTCTGAAAGATCGAATTTTTCGACAACTTAGTCCGACCGTGTGTATGCAACAGTTTCGGACAAGATCCGGCGGACAAAATCCGACGGACAAAATCCAACGGATTTGGTTGTCGAAATCTCCGACCGTGTGTACAGGGGCTAACAATGTTGTTTCTTAACAGTATGGTTACATTAATGGTTCTGATTACTCTGCCAATACTTTAACATTGTTCCACATTTATTGCTGCTGCCTAGTGCCTACTGACCCAAAAATCCAACCTTGGCCACAGCACATTACTGAAAAGATTGGAGCTCATGTCTGGAACATCAGCCAGACACATTGAGTTCTTCTCTCCCCTTTTTTCCACTTGTTCTGTCCACCCCCCTTCAAGGTTACCTTCCTTCCTCCCCTTCCTCTACCCTCTGGACCCCTTTCTCAATTATTATACCTACAAACCTCCCCTCATCCCCCTCCCTAGAGGGAACAATGCCCCACCCCTCCACTACCATCTTTATATCCCTCCCTGCACCGGAACACTGGTAGTGAGTGGGAATATTGGTAATGGTATTGAGCCCTTGGTTGTGGAGAATGGGGGTTCCCTGGGTAAAAAAAAATGGGGTCACTGGGCCCCTGAGGGATCCTAGACCACAGCCACCCTAGGTGCCTTGGGGCTCTTCCTTGTTAAGAAGACTTTGAGTTTGTTGGGGCTGTTCCCTTGTTTCTTTCTGGTATGGTTATATTACCGGTTCTGTTTACTCTGGCAATACTTCAACATTGTTCCACATTGATTGCTGCTGCCCTTTGACCCACAAACCCAACATTGGCCCCAACACATCACTTATAGCCAAAGATTGTAGGACCTTACCAGTTCCATCGAGGGAACCTCATTTGAACCACTTGGCACCACTGGATAACTTATACCTTCACAGATGAGTAAAAAGACCTCATGTCTGGAACATCAGCCAGACACCCAGAGCAGTTTACTCACCACCCTTGCTCCTCCTGCTCCACCCCATTGAGATGCAAATGGAAGTCCTGACCTCACCCCTCCTCACTACCCCCCCCCCCCCCCCCACCCCTTTCAGGGTTACCTTCCTTCCTCCTGTTCCTCTACCCTCTGGATCCCTCTCTTTAATTATCACACCTACAAATCTCCCTTCATTCCCTTTCCTAGGGGGAACATTGTTCCACACATCCAGTACCATGTTTATATCCCTCCTTGCACCAGAACATCAGGAGTAGGAATGCTGGTAATTGATTTTGGCCCTTGTCTGTGGTGGATGGGGGTTCTCTGGATAAAAACAATGGGGTCATTGGGCCCCTGAGGGATCCTAAACTAGTGACACCCCCTCAAGGTTACCTTTCTTCCTCCCTTTCCTCTACCTTCTGGACCACTATCTTCAATTATTACACCTACAAACATCCCTTTCCCTAGAGAGAACATTGCAGAACCCCCCCCCCCCCCAGTGCCATCTTTATATCAAACCCTGCACCGGAACACCAGTAGTGTGAATACTGGTAATGGTATTGGGCCCTTGGCTGTGGTAGATGGGGGTTCTCTGGGAAAAACAATGGGGTCACTGAGGCCCTGAGGGATCCTAGACCTTTTTATTTATTTATTTGTTTAACTTCTTTAATTTTTTTATTCATTTCATCAATACAAAATCTCCCTTTAAAAATACAACAATATTTATACAATCATCGGCACATATACACTTAAAAAAAAAAAAAAAAAAGCCTATTTTACCCCTCTCCCATCCCTCCCCACGCCCCTAATTTAAACAGCCATTCATTTCTTATACTTTACATATCACTTACATCTTTCTTATGTATTCTCAAGGGAGAATTGTTGTTTCTTATTTGTTTGTTTACTACTTCACCTGCTTTTTTTCCACACCGTGTCCCATAGGGCCCCTTTCCCTTATTGTACTCCTCTATACTTCCCTTATGGTGGGCAACCCATCCTTCTCAACCATGGTTCCCACAGTTCCCACAGGATCCTAGACCTTAGTTGCGTCACTGAGCTGCAAACGAGAGTCCTAACCTCACCCCCCCCCCCCTCACCATCCCCCCACTTGGAGGTTACCTTCCTTCCACCCCTTCCTGTACCCTCTGGACCCCTCTCTTTGATTATTACATCTACAAACCTCCCCTCATCCCCTTCCCTGGAGGGTACATTGCCCCACTCTTCCAGTACCATCTTTATTTCCCTCCCTGCACAGGAACACCGATAGTGGGAATATTGGTAATGGTATTGGGCCCTTGGTCATGGTAGATGGGGGTTCTCTGGGAAAAAAAACACTTGGCGTCTGAGGGATCCTAGACAAGACACTCCCTAGGTGCTTTGGGGCTCTTCCTTGTTTTTTTAATTTTAATTTTTTATTTAAGACAGAAAGACCAGTCCACAAGGACCTCATTAACAAAAATAACGCTTTAACAATGTCACATTCAAATACACATCTATACAGATGATATTCCCTCCCATTCGGAATGTTAAAAAGGTGTCGGTGTGTGGGATATTATATGTGGAACCTTAGCGGGTCCGTCCAGTAGACGTGAATTGGTATGGCTGGAAAATGGAAGTGTTGAGTTCCCTTAGTCCAGTGGACTCAGTCTCTCTTCTAGGTTTTCCCTAATTTTTTGTATGTATAGTGAGAAATCAGATAAAGGACAGGCCCCCGTAGGGGTTGAAAAGATAGGGCAAAGCCCCTAAGAGCAGGAAGATAAGAAAGGAGTGTGGGGTGGGAGTGTAGGGGGTAATGGGGAAGTGGGATTGGTAGGTGATGTGTCTTTGAGCCTATAATCGTGTGTCCAACCCCCTCTATGCAGCGTCGCCCCTCTCGGACGCACTCAAAGTCAGAGTCCAAGGTAGGAACGTGATCGGCTCTTCCTTGTTAAGAAGACCTTGGGTATGATGGGGCTGTAACATTTTTTTCTTTTCAGTATGGTTACATTAGTGGTTCTGGTTACTCTGGCAAGACTCCAGTCTTCAGCATTGTTCCACATTGATTGTTTTTTTTTTTTTTTTTGCAAATATATGTTTTATTAAAGTTTTAAACAAGTAAGACAAAAGTATACAGAGAAAGAAAGGTATGAATATGCCTCACACCTTATATCAATACAGAGGGGTGTTTCCATCTAAATATAGAACAGTAGAATACGTCAAAGACATAAAAGACACTACCTCTCGTATGTTTTGAGCTTTCGTCAGGGGATCAACGAGAAAACAGTGGCCTCTATAGCCCTTATTCCCATCTCCTCCCGTAGGAAGTGGTCATAGCGCCAAGACAGTTATGTCCCCGTGACCGAGTCGGCTCACATCAGCTCACCTACTAGGGAGCTCCATTATCATTGGTGTGAAGTATACAGAGAAAGAAAAGGTATAGAAAGTAGAAAAAATATAGAGAGGGAGTTAGAATAAGGGAGGTGGGGATGAGGGAGGGACACAGGGGGAGATTTGGGTACAAGAAATGCTGACTAACTGGCAAAGTGAATCACTTCCAGGCAGTGCCTATTGAGCTTCTTTGTGTGGGGACCTAAATGTGTGTTATAACTGGAGGAGCAATTTACCTTCTTGTGAGTACTTAAACATGTTCCAATGGGTCCAAGTCTCACGTCTATTAGCTGCGGTTAAAACCAGGTCCTCCATTTGGTTGATGTGTTCCACTTTTTTAAGCCAGAGTGCCACCGTTGGGGGGATGAGTTGTTTCCACAAGAATGGGATACAAGATTTCGCTGCATTCACTAAGTGTCGTAGGACGGATTTTTTTATATGTTTTGACCGGGATGTCAGAGATATGGAGTAGAAAGAACACTGGGTCGGCGGGTATCGTAAAGTCAGTAAATTTTTTCGATATAGTACGTACCGACTTCCAAAATGTATGTAGCTTTGGGCACTCCCAGAAAATATGCAGCAAAGTTCCCCTATGTGTCTCACATCTTCAGCAATTACTTGTCGCGTCTGCGAAGATGATCTGAAGACGACTTGGCGCCATGTACCACCGCGTTAGTACTTTGTAATTTAATTCTTGAATTTTAGTGCATACGGAGGATTTAAAAGAGAGGTTCACTATGTTTTGCGTCTGTTGTGGTGTGAAGGTCCGGCTGAGGTCTGTTTCCCACTTTTGAATACTCGGGGGGGATATGTGGTTCTGAGGGCGTGTTAAAGAGGAAGTAAACCCTGATGAGTTTACTTCCTCTTTTTTCCCTGCAAAGGTAAAGCATAATGGACTACTATGCATCGCATCGCATCGCATAGTAGCCCATTATGTGTCACTTACCTGACACAGGAGCCAGCGAAGTCACGCTGTCCCCTGTAGTCCGCCGCATCCATCTTGCTGGTGGCGTCTCGCAGCTCCGCCGCTGTCATTCGGCGAAGCCGCGATGACGTCACTCCCGCGCTTGCGCACGGGAGTCGACAAATGCGGCAGCTCCATTTTTGGAACTGCCGCGTTCAGTGCGCCTGCGCGCCGCTGTCTACGGCGCATGCGCCGTAGACAGCGGTGCCCGTTTTCGGGCAAATATCTCCTAAACCAAATAGGTTTAGGAGATATTGCTTGGACCTACAGATAAGCCTTAATCTAGGCTTACCTGTAGGTCAAAGTGGTTTGTAAGGGTTTACAACCACTTTAAGTACATTTTCGAAAGTGTCCGAGAAAGTGACTCTTTCTCCGAACAATATTCCTCACATGTTGTCAATTGTCTTGTGAACGCCTGGGGCTGACCTAGCGTCCTGAGGAAGTGGTGCAGATGCAGCACATTCCAGAAAGTAAGGTTGTATGGGCCTGAGGGGGACATTAAGTTCTCTATGGAGGGCCATATGTTATTCCTTATAAAGTGGGATGCTGTGGTAAGATCTGCGTTTCTCAAGGTCTGGAATCGCAGCTGTGATGTTCCCCAAGATCGGGGACGTCAGGGGGGACGTCTTGGTAGTCAGCCGGTGATGCAGGGCAACACGAGAGCCCTGACGCAGTGTATTTCCTATCAGGGGGTGTTTTTTCATGCTAAGCGGTGCTGCTTCCCAGCACCATAGCGCGCTCTTGATGGGTATAGGGGAGTTACCCTGTTCTAGTTGTACCCATAGCTTAGAGTTTCCATGTCGGTGCCAGTCTATGATCCTACCCAGTTGCGTCGCATGATAGTATCTCCTAATATTTGGCAGAGCAAGTCCCCCCAAATGTTTCGGCAGTGTCAATGGAGTCTGAGGAATTCTTGGCCTTTTTCCGGGCCCATACAAATCGGGTAAAGATTGATTGTGCTTGCCTAAAGAATGAGTTCGGTATCTGGACCGGTAAGGCTTGCAATAAATAAAGGTATTTAGGTAAAATGCACATTTTGATAAGATTGCATCTGCCAAACCAGGAGTGGAGACACATTGATTGTTTTAACCTGTTGACCCACAAGTTCTTTTTATGGTACGACGCTAGGATGAAATTTCCTTCCTATCCAGCTAAGATCCCAACAAGCACTTTTATCCATCTCCTGTGATGCAATCGTATGATCTTGGTGACGGGATTGCTGCATTTTTTTTATTTTTTATTATTCCGTCGTCTTTATTCAAGCTCCACATGCACATTAAATCATGATGCGATTCTTTCTGAACGCTTGTGTGATAGAACTGTGTTTAATCCCCAATGCAAGAGTCATTGCTACGTGTCTACATTAGTTGGTGTAAAGAAAATCTATCCATCCTGTGAATAATTAATTCTAATGATGTTTTCCCTTAGCGTGTTGCACATTATGTTCATCTAAGAGTACGGTGAAGAAACATTAATTGTATAGAATAAATGGTTGTGCGGTCTCAGGGGAAATATGCCATGAGCAGCATATGTTAACTTCATCTTTTTACACTTTTCATCTGCAACGCTGCGAAAGTCTACGTGAAAAAAAAAAAACGACTCTTGCATTTCCAAACCTCGTCGCTGCCCTCTGCTGGCCGACCGCAGCGCCTCACTCTCCTTTGTTTAATAAGAGACTTTGCACTTTGTGTATTGATGCACCTGCATTGCCGGCACTGCCTGTCAGGTTGTTTTCTGATTTACCGTCCCGTATCCGCAGCTCGGCAAAACTGATCCATTGTAACCCCATTGTCCGTATGATGCGCGTATTACTCTGCGTTACTAGATTGGTCTTTCCTGGGGAGTTATTAAATCATTTGACCCTCGCCCTCTAATTCCAAGCTCTCATGATTAAATAGCTCTCTCTAAGTGCATCAGTAACCTTGACTGTGCTGGGCTTGCATTACATGGTAAATACAGTTTTCACTGCTATGAAGTATTGTTATGTAATATTGTGTGCCAGGGTCATGCAGCAAAATTAATCATAGCTGAATACCAATGTATCCAGGCTTGTAGAACAATCGCGTGGTCGTATTAAGTTTAGGAAGATAGCTGGCTACGAGTATAGGAGGTTCAGAAGCTTCTGGTATCACAAAGTCTAAGACCGCCTATGACAACCCTTTTAACACGGAGGAAACCTTAAATTCATTGTCAGGTCTCAGGGAACCCCTGTCTATAATTCTTAGATCTATAGCTCATGGGACATTAGCGAGCACAGTATCCACATTAGTGTGGATATAAGAATAAATAGGAGGGGAAGGAATGTGGAAATGTTAAGGTATTTGACACCCGGGGCTTCTCTATGCAGCAGTAAAATCATTTTTAGTAATAATAATTAAATACAACAAATAACAATGGTCGGAAAAGAAAAGTATACTGTGAAAAGTGGCCCCTTATACGGGTGTTCAGTGAGGTCTCCATTTTCACTGGTGGTCAGCGTAGGGCAGGGGTCTCCAACCTACAGTCCACAGGCCACCAATAGCCCACTACGAGAGTTTACCCAGCCTGCAGCAACCTGCCCTGCACTTGAGTCTGTTGGGGCCTGTTAGGTTGGCTGCCAGCACCATAACAACCAATGTGGCTGAGCGACCAAGACACACAGCATAGTTTGATCTTATGGTGCTGGCAGCTGGCCCAACTGCACCATAAAATCACATGATGTAGATCTAGAGTGGCAGCATACAGGGCAACCACAGAATTCTGATGAGGACCTGCTCAACTTCCTGCCCTTAGTTCAGGCCTGCTCTGCCTCCTGCCGCCTTTCCAGACCTGCTCTGCCTCCTGCCCTCCATCAAGACCTGCTCTGCCATCTGCCCTTAGCTAAGACCTGCTCTGCCTCCTGCCTTGCCTTCTGCCCTTAGTTCAGATCTGCTCTGCCCCCTGCTCTGCCCTCAGTTCAGACCTGCTCCACATCCTACCCTCTATCCAGACCTGCTCTACCTCCTGCCCTTCCTCTAGACCGCTCTGCTTCCTGCCCTCTGTCTAGACCTGCTCTGCCTCCTGCCCTCCTTCCAAACCTTCTCTGCCCTCATTCCAGAACTTCACTGCCTCCTGTCCTCATTCCAGAACTGCTCTGCCTTCTGCCCTTCTTCTAGACCTGCTCTGCCTCCTGCCCTCTGTCTAGACCTGCTCTGCTTCTCCCCCCCCCCCCATCAAGACCTGCTCTGCCTCCTGCCCTGCCTTCTTCCTTTAGTTCAGACCTGCTCTGCCTCCTGCCCTCCACCAAGACCTGCTCTGCCTCCTGCTCTGCCTCCTGCCCTGCCTTCTGCCCTCAGTTCAGACCTGCTCCACATTCTACCCTCTGTCCAGACCCACTCTACCTCCTGCCTTCCATCTAGACCTTCTCTGCCTCCTGCCCTCTGTCTAGACTTGCTCTGCCTCCTACCAAACCTTCTCTGCCTCCTGCCCTCATTCCAGTACTGCTCTGCCTCCTGCCCTGCTTCTAGACCTGCTCTGCCTCCTGCCCTCTGTCTAGACCTGCTCTGCTCCCCCCCCCCTCCATCAGGACCTGCTCTGCCTCCTGCCCTGCCTTCTTCCTTTAGTTCAGACCTGCTCCACATTCTATCCTCTGTCCAGACCCGCTCTGCCTCCTGCCTTCCATCTAGACATTCTCTGCCTCCTGCCCTCTGTCTAGACTTGCTCTGCCACCTACCCTCCTTCCAAACCTTCTCTGCCTCCTGCCCTCATTGCAGTACTGCTCTGCCTCCTGCCTTCTGTCTAGACCTGCTTTGCCTCCTGGTCTCCATCCAGACCTGCTCTGCCTCCTGCCTTCTGTCTAGACTTGCTTTGCCTCCTGGTCTCCATCCAGACCTGCTCTGCCTCCTGCCTTCTGTCTAGACCTGCTTTGCCTCCTGGTCTCCATCCAGACCTGCTCTGCCTCCTGCCTTCTGTCTAGACTTGCTTTGCCTCCTGGTCTCCATCCAGACCTGCTCTGCCTCCTGCCTTCTGTCTAGACTTGCTTTGCCTCCTGGTCTCCATCCAGACCTGCTCTGCCTCCTGCCTAGACCTGCTTTGCCTCCTGGTCTCCATCCAGACCTGCTCTGCCTCCTGCCTAGACCTGCTTTGCCTCCTGGTCTCCATCCAGACCTGCTCTGCCTCCTGCCCTCCTTCCAAACCCTTTCTGGCTCCTGCCCAATGTGCTGCTCTGTTTGCCACCCTATCTTATGCTGCCACTGTGGTGAAGCCTGTAAGGTAGTACATGTGGATAATGGATTCTGATTTGAGAGGGGGGCTGCTGATCTGATATTATTTCTTAAATCATTTTCATTCATTCATTTAAATTGTATTCATTCATTTATAAAAACGCATCTGTTTGAAAGTCACATAAAACCTGACAGCTGCATCCCATGTCACTCACACAGTGTATGACAGATTCTGAGTTTTAGCAGAATCAGATTTGGGATGACCTTTCACCCAGGGACATGCATCACATCTTCTAGTCCTGTCCAATCCTAAAGAGTTTATGAACTCAGGTCCACTCTATACGCTAAAACTTTACAAACCGCCCTACAAACGCACCATCATAAGACACATGGTCAATGCCACACTCTCCTGCATTCCTGTGTTGCATCTGGAGTACCGTATATACTCGAGTATAAGCCGAGATTTTCAGCCTCTTTTTTGAGGCTGAAAGTGCCCCCCTCGGCTTATACTCGAGTCATCGCTGTCTGCCTGCTCGATCAGCGTGTCGAGCAGACAGACAGCGGACATTCTACCCTTCAAACGCCGCGCCTCCGCCTCCGCCTTCGCCTGTGATAGGCGGAACACTGAATTTCCCAGCAGCCTGTGTTCCGCCTATCACGGACATCGTCTCATCCTCGTACTACGGACGAGGATGAGACGATGTCCGTGATAGGCGGAACACAGGCTGCTGGGAAATTCAGTGTTCCGCCTATCACAGGCGAAGGCGGAGGCGCGGCTTTTGAATTTTAGAATGGCCGCCGAGGCGCCGACGAAGAGCGGCGATCCTGGCAAGGCACGGGACGGAGGCAAGGCAAGGCACGGCACGGGACGGGACGGAGGCAAGGCACGACACGGGACGGAGGCAAGGCACGGCACGGGACGGAGGCAAGGAGGCAAGGCACGGCACGGGACGGAGGCAAGGAGGCAAGGCACGGGACGGAGGCTCGGGACACAGGCTCGGGACACAGGTAGGCTGGACACACACACACACACACACACACACACACACGGACACACACACACAGGGATGGATGGATGGATGGAGACACACACACACAGGGATGGATGGATGGAGACACACACACACACAGGGATGGATGGATGGATGGAGACACACACACACAGGGATGGATGGATGGATGGACACACACACACACAGGGATGGATGGATGGATGGACACACACACACACAGGGATGGATGGACGGACACACAGGGATGGACGGACACACAGGGATGGACGGACACACAGGGATGGACGGACACACACACAGGGATGGACAGGCATGTCTCACCCTCGGCTTATACACGAGTCAATAAGTTTGCCAGTTTTTTGGGGGGTAAATTGGGGGCCTCGGCTTATATTCGGGTCGGCCTATACTCGAGTATATACGGTACTTATGCCTGTTATACTGAATATAACCAAAGATTAATTTCCATGAACGTTTTGAAAATAATTCCTCATTTATTCATGTATTTCATGGTAGAAAGTAGGATACAGCAGCCTTTACCACCCAGGGTACTTCTTAAGCAGTGGTCTCCACGGACCAAGGGGCCATATGCTGCCGTTTGCTTTCTTTTATCCGACCCCAACAGTGGGGTATAGTTCCTGGCACTGACACCAACAATGAGGCACTTTTTTCCCCATTGACACCAATGATGGGGCACTATTCCTGCCATTGACATCAATTATGGGGCACTATTCCTCCTATTGATGCCAACGATTGGGCACTATTATGCCCCTAATACCAATCATGAGGCATTGTTTACTTCCTGTGACTCCAGGACATTTTCTACTTCCACTGGCCACAGTGTGACCCCCCCCCCCCCCCCCAAAAAAAGTTTGAAGGACACTAAACTGACCCTGTTGGGGATTCATTGAGCTGTGGCTGATAACTTCCCATCTGATGATGCCTGCATAGTTTTGGGTCCAACAATTATTTTTTAGATGTCTGTAATGGTGGCATTCTGACCATCAATGTAAGTAGCATTCTTCCTATTGACCACCAATGTAAGGAACATTCTTCCCACTGATCACCAATGTAAGGAACATTCTTCTCACTGATCACCAATGTAAGGAACATTCTTCTCACTGATCACCAATGTAAGGAACATTCTTCTCACTGATCACCAATGTAAGGAACATTCTTCTCACTGATCACCAATGTAAGGGACATTCTTCTCACTGATCACCAATGTAAGGAACATTCTTCTCACTGATCACCAATGTAAGGAACATTCTTCTCACTGATCACCAATGTAAGGAACATTCTTCCCACTGATCACCAATGTAAGGAACATTCTTCTCACTGATCACCAATGTAAGGAACATTCTTCTCACTGATCACCAATGTAAGGAACATTCTTCTCACTGATCACCAATGTAAGGAACATTCTTCCCACTGATCACCAATGTAAGGAACATTCTTCTCACTGATCACCAATGTAAGGAACATTCTTCTCACTGATCACCAATGTAAGGAACATTCTTCTCACTGATCACCAATGTAAGGAACATTCTTCCCACTGATCACCAATGTAAGGAACATTCTTCTCACTGATCACCAATGTAAGGAACATTCTTCTCACTGATCACCAATGTAAGGAACATTCTTCTCACTGATCACCAATGTAAGGAACATTCTTCTCACTGATCACCAATGTAAGGAACATTCTTCTCACTGATCACCAATGTAAGGAACATTCTTCCCACTGATCACCAATGTAAGGAACATTCTTCCCACTGATCACCAATGTAAGGAACATTCTTCTCACTGATCACCAATGTAAGGAACATTCTTCTCACTGATCACCAATGTAAGGAACATTCTTCTTACCGATCACCAATGTAAGGAACATTCTTCTCACTGATCACCAATGTAAGGAACATTCTTCTCACTGATCACCAATGTAAGGAACATTCTTCTCACTGACCACCAATGTAAGGAACATTCTTCTCACTGATCACCAATGTAAGGGACATTCTTCCCACTGATCACCAATGTAAGGAACATTCTTCTCACTGATCACCAATGTAAGGGACATTCTTCTCACTGGTCACCAATGTAAGGAACATTCTTCCCACTGATCACCAATGTAAGGGACATTCTTCTCACTGGTCACCAATGTAAGGAACATTCTTCTCACCGATCACCAATGTAAGGAACATTCTTCCCACTGATCACCAATGTAAGGAACATTCTTCTCACTGATCACCAATGTAAGGAACATTCTTCTCACTGATCACCAATGTAAGGAACATTCTTCCCACTGATCACCAATGTAAGGAACATTCTTCTCACTGATCACCAATGTAAGGAACATTCTTCTCACTGATCACCAATGTAAGGAACATTCTTCCCACTGATCACCAATGTAAGGAACATTCTTCCCACTGATCACCAATGTAAGGAACATTCTTCTCACTGATCACCAATGTAAGGGACATTCTTCTCACTGATCACCAATGTAAGGAACATTCTTCTCACTGATCACCAATGTAAGGGACATTCTTCTCACTGATCATCAATGTAAGGAACATTCTTCCCACTGATCACCAATGTAAGGAACATTCTTCTCACTGACCACCAATGTAAGAGGCATTCCTTCCACTGATCACCAATGTAAGGAACATTCTTCCCACTGATCACCAATTGGTTTACTTTATGATGCTTGTACATTGTAACATGATTTGGGGCCTGTTTAGACCTTCATACAGGAGCCTTTGTTTGTACTTTATTTGTATTGGACTTGAGCTAGAAATGAAGACATTTCTTCCCAATTTCTTAAAAACAAGTAACACGACTTTGGTCTTTTTCATCTGAATTAATTGGTTGGCCTCCGTACAGACATTGCAATGAGAATTTTTACATCTCGGTATATAATGACCTCTCAAGACAAAGGCAAGCTTAACGATAACTCCTTCCTCTGAATTTCCTCTTCTGTTGTGTCCTGGTTATTCTTAGCTGCTAGACTGATTGAAGTTCTTACAGTGGAAACATGTTCTTCTCTTCCCTTATTGTATTCCTTTTTTTTTTTTTTTTCCAACACTAAAGCAACGGATAGAGATTGATCCATCTAAGGCGGTCAGATCTCTTGTATATGCAGGATCTCTCTCCGGCCCCCGTCTGGTGTCACACAATAGCCCCGCACTGTACAGTAAATAGATCTCAGACAGGTCGGCAAGAACATTCTCAGTTTTCCTTCTGATCATTTCACCTTTTGATTCGTAGTGGTTTGATCTGTGTTTTAATATCAATCTTCTACCGGTGGCATTGATATCGCCTAGAAATAAACATTTGGATACAGAAAAGCCACAGCTATCTTCCCCTTGACCCTTATTTTATTTTATTTTATTTTATTTTAAGTATATTTTTTGCCTTTTTGCACCTAAAATAATGGTAAAACAAATCAAAGAACCCCCCCAAAAAAATCCCCAAAGATATTTAAAAGAAAAAGATGAAAAACTTTTTCCTAAATACATGTTCCCAGCCTGTGAAAAGACTTAATAATAACGTCTAATGTTTCAGAAAAAAAAAAAAAAAAATGGCCAAAGAATGGCGTGCGAGGCTTGGACCTGCGGGTAGCCAACTTTGATCTTGGCCGGGTTTATGTGACGGTGAATGGAGAAACCTTTTACAGCATTCTGGATTGATGCCCCCTGCAGTGTGAGTATGGGTTCGCCATGCTTCATACAGATACAAAGAGATCTGAGGGTCCATTAAACAAAAAAAAAAAAAAAAAGAGACGGGCCACATAATAAAGGCAGAGAATGCGTAGAAAGCAGCGGTTCGTTATCACTTTCTGCAAAGCGCTAAATACCGTAATTACCCTTTTGAACTGCCGTACAGAGACAATTTTGTTCCTGAGGTCTGTGGAAACTCAAGGGTTCACTCCAGGTTAAAATAAAGTGTTTCAGTAAAGCTGTACATTGGATTTATTAGAAATGCTGCACTGCAGAGATTAAGGACGATATAGATGTTCTGCAAGCAATGCTTTCACAATTTATCTCAGCTTCCAGGCCATGTAAGCAGCAAAAAAAAAAAAAAAAAAAAATGGATATCTGCTTTAAAGTGCAAGCTCTGAAGTGGACTTTGTTGTTAATGAATTATTGATGATTATCGGGCAAAAAAGGGAGAGTTTTTGGAAAAGCGAAACAACATCTTATTTTTGCGTTCAGGCTTTGCACGCCGAAGGATTTGCATATTCTGAACGTGTAGCAAAAAAAGTAATTTTAAAGCAACCCTTCCTTCACCTCAACAGGCAATTTGGAGAAATTCATCTTCAAAGTTCATAAGGCAGGTGCTAAAATCTGAGCTCTTTTCCAGCCAGGGTTGGACTGGGACAGGAATTTGGCCATGGACTTCATCCAGACCGGCCCACTTACATTTTGAGTGCCCCATCAGCAGCCCCCTTACATCAGAGTGTCCCATCACCAGCCCCCTTACATCAGAGTGTCCCATCGACACCCCCTTACATCAGAGTGTCCCATCATCAGCCCCATTTCATCAGAGTGTCCCATCACCAGCCCCCTTACATCAGAGTGTCCCATCAACACCCCCTTACATCAGAGTGTCCCATCAACACCCCCTTACATCAGAGTGTCCCATCACCAGCCCCCTTACATCAGAGTGTCCCATCACCAGCCCCCTTACATCAGAGTGTCCCATCACCAGCCCCCTTACATCAGAGTGTCCCATCGACACCCCCTTACATCAGAGTGTCCCATCATCAGCCCCATTTCATCAGAGTGTCCCATCACCAGCCCCCTTACATCAGAGTGTCCCATCAACACCCCCTTACATCAGAGTGTCCCATCAACACCCCCTTACATCAGAGTGTCCTATCACCAGCCCCCTTACATCAGAGTGTCCCATCACCAGCCCCCTTACATCAAAGTGTCCCATCAGCACCCCCTTACATCAGAGTGTCCCATCACCAGCCCCCTTACATCAGAGTGTCCCATCACCAGTCCCCTTACATCAGAGTGTCCCATCACCAGCCCCCTTACATCAGAGTGTCCCATGAGCAGCCCCCTTACATCAGAGTGTCCCATCACCAGCCCCCTTACATCAGAGTGTCCCATCACCAGCCCCCTTACATCAGAGTGTCACATCACCAGCCCCCTTACATCAGAGTGGCCCACTGAGCCATTGGCCCACCGGGAAACTCCCGGTAGTCTCGATGGCCAGTACATGCCCTCTAATGTAAAAATGCAGTAGATGTTTCTAGGCAAGCTTTACTCAGTTTTTTGGACATTGACGAACCCGTGAAAATAACTTTTAGGTCTCGGGAACCCTGACAATAATTATATATCTACAGCTCACGGTATAATAGCACGGAACAGGAAGTTGTAATATAAGAATGAGTAAAGGAATAAGGCATATGACAGGCTTTGTGTATTTGACACTTATTGTAATTATTTTCAGTAATTGTGAATAAAATTTATAATAATTATAATAATAATAGTCAGAAAAGGAACACTAATGGCGCATACGCACGGTCAGACTTTCCGGCGGCAAATGTGAGATCGGAGCTTGTTGTCGTAAAATTCCGACCGCGTGTGGACTTTTTCCATCGGAATTTCTGACACGCAAAATTTGAGATCTGGATCTCAAATTTTTCCGACAACAAAATCCATTCTTGTAAATTCCGATCATGTGTACACAATTCCGACGCACAAAGTTCCACGCATGCTCGGAATCAAGCAGAAGAGTCGCACTGGCTATTGAACTTCATTTTTCTCGGCTCGACGTACGTCTTGTATGTCTTGACGTTCGCAATTTCCGACCAACTTCGTGTGACCGTGTGTATGCAAGTTCGAGCCAACGTCCGTCGGAAAAAGTACATGGATTTTGTTGTCGGAATGTGCGATTGTTCGTACGCGGCATCATAGTTAATATTGTATTCAGTGAAGTGTCCCATTACACCTGTGGTCAGTGAAATGCTCCATTACATTGGTGGTCAGTGGGGAAATGTCCATCTTACATTGGTGGGCATTGGGAGAAGGACCCACTTACACTGGTGGCCATTATGAAAATGATTTACTTACACTGGTAGTCATTGGGAGAAGGACCTGCTTACATTGGTGGTCATTGGGAGAAAGACACACTTATTTACACTAGTGGTCATTGAGAGAAGGGATTCTTACACTGGTGGCCATTGGGAGAAGGACCCACTTATATTGGTGGCCAGTGGGAGAAGGGTGACCATTGGGAAAAGGGTCCTTTTACATTGGTGGTCATTGGTAGAAAGGTGGTCAATTGGAGAAGGGTCCACCTAAAATGGTGGGGATTAAAAGAAGGACCCACTTACAGAGGTGGCCATTGGGAGAAAGGCCCACCTACACCAGTGGTCATTGGGAGAAGGACCCATTTACACTGGTGGCTATTGGGAGAATGGTGGCCATTGAGAGGAGGGCCTACTTACACTGGTGGTCATTGGGAGAAGGGTGGCCATTGGGAGAAGTGTGGTCAAAGGGAGAAGGGCCCTATTACAATGGTGGAGATAGAGAGAAGGACCCACTTAGACTGGTGGCCACTGGGACAAGGACCCACTTACATTGGTGGTAAGTGGGAGAAGGGTGGTCAGTGGAAGAAGGTCTCTTATGTATTTGTGTGAATTGGGAGAAGGACCCACGTATATTGTTGGCCAATGGGAGAAGGGCGGTCATTGGGAGAAGGACCCACTTACATTGCTGGTCATTGGTAGAAGGGTGGTTAATTGGAGAAGGGTCCACTTACAATGGCGGGGATTGAGAGGAGGACCCACTTACACAGGTGGCCATTGGGAGAAGGTCCCACATACACTAGTGGTCATTGGGGGAATGGTGGTCTATTGGAGAAAGGACCTGCTACAATTGTGGTAATTGGTAGAAAGGGCCACCTACACTGGTGGTCATTGGAAGAAGGACTCATTTACATTGGTGGCTATTGGGAGAAGGGTGGCCATTGGGAGGAGGGCCTACTTACACTGGTGGTCATTGGGAGAAGGGTGGTCAAAGGGAGAAGGGCCCTCTTACAATAGTGGGAATTGGGAGAAGGACCCAAACTTACACATCTAGCTATTTTGAGAAGGACCCACTGATAGTCCTTGGGAGAAGGATATACTTACACTGTTGGCCACTGGGATAAGGACCCAAGGATGGATGGTTGAAGGATGATCAATGGAGGAAGGTCCCTTATATACAGTACCTTGAAAAAGTATTCACACCCCTTGAAATATTCCACATTTTCTCATGTTACAACCAAAAATGTAAATGTATTTTATTGGGATTTTATGTGATAGACCAACACAAAGTGGCACATAATTGTTAAGTGGAAAGAAATACAGGTGTTCTGTGAAGCCCTCAGAGGTTTGTTATAGAGTCTTAGTGAACAAATAGCATCTGAAGGCCAAAGAACACACCAGACAGGTCAGGGATAAAGTTGTGGAAAAGTTTAACCACTTCAGGAAGAATTTACCCCCTTCCTGACCTGGGCATTTTTTGCGATACGGCACTGCGTCACTTTAACTGGCAATTGCGCGGTCATGCGACGCTGTACCCAAACAAAATTTGCGTCCCCCCCCACAAATAGAGCTTTCTTTTGGTGGTATTTGATCAAGTTTTTGCGCTATAAACAAAAGCGACAGTTTTGAAAAAAAATATTTTTAACTTTTAACTGTAATAAATATCCCAAATTTAAAAAAAAAAAAAATCCTCATCAGTTTAGGCCAATATGTATTCTTCTACATATTCTTGGTAAAAAAATTGCAATAAGCGTATATCGGTTTGCACAAAAGTTATAGTGTCTACAAAATAGGGAATAGATTTATGGCATTTTTATTATTTTTAGTTTTTTTTACTAGTAATGGCGGTGTTTTATCAGGACTGCGACATTGCAGCGGACAGATCGGACACTTTTGATACTTTTTTAGGGCCATTGACATTTATGCAGCGATCAGAGCTAAAAATAGCCACTGATTACTGTATAAATGTCACTTGCAGGGAAGTGGTCACTAGGGAGCGATCAAGGGGTTAAGTGTGTTCCCTAGCTGTGCTTCTAACTGTGGGGGGAGGGAACTGACTAGAGGAGGAGCCAGATTGTTGTTCCTACTTAGTAGGAACAGACAATCTGTTTCTCCTCCTCTGTCAGAACAGGGATTTGTGTGTTTACACAGTCAAATCCTCGTTCTGCCTCTCGTGCCCGCAAACGGTATAGGGGTGTCTTTTAAGGGTTTTATTGGAATGATGAACTTGGATGGGGTGAAGGGGGCATGGGATACCCGAAAACTAATAACCTGAACACTTTGAGGACTCATCTCTAGCTTACTGAGCTGAACAAAGATATCCCACAGAAACTCTAAGGCCGCGTACACACGCGCGGACTGTTCGCCCAACTTTGTCCGTCAAACAGTTTCGGCAAACAGTCCGCTCAAAATTAGCATGGACGGACATGGCCACACACGACGGACGAACAGTTTGCTGAAACCGTGCGCGATGACGTGAACGGCACGTACGACGGGACGAAAAATACGACGTCCTATACACTGCATTATAACTTTCGGCGTGAAAATCCTTTCTGAGCATGCGCGCAACTTTGTTTGACGAACAAGCCTACACACGAGCGGACTGTTCGCTGAAACAAGGTTTCAGCGGACAGTTTTACGGAATTTCCGAAAAACCTTGTTCGTCAAACTGTCCGCTGAAACTGTCCGCTGAAAGCCCACACACGAGCGGACTGTCCGCCCAAACACTGTTCAGCGGACAAAGTTCGGCGAACAGTCCGCGCGTGTGTACGCGGCCTAATGCTGACAGGTCACTAGGACTTTTCCCAAAAGACCAAAGCTGCACATAGTCACTAACGTCCAGCACCGGGGGTCATCTACTCACACGGCCACAGGATCATTGTTTGCCTTCTTCTGATATCCACTGGTGACTCTTCAGTGAGGGAGATGCACACTCATCCCACCATAGGACAGCTGGACACCTTTCCCCCCCAACTTCCTCCTAGCTCTCTCCAGTGAGCTTCTCCAGACCCAAACCGACAGCAAGACTGAACTTGCAAACAGGCCCTCCACATAGGTCTTCTGGGACCTCAATGTCTTCCTAGAGGCACCTCTAATACCGCGTACATACGATTGGAATTTCAGCCAGCAAAAGACCGATGCATCGGAAAATGCAACCGTGTATGTACGCTCCATCGGAATTCAGCTGTCCGAATTTCCCACCAGCAAATATTTGAGAGCATGTTCTCAATTTTCCCGATGGAGAAACTTTCTATCGGAAATTCCGATTGCGTGTAATGCAATTCCGGCACGCAAAAAACGCACGCATGCTCAGATTCGACTACGAGACGGAAGCCATTGGCTACTGGGTATTGAACTTCCTTTTTGTAGTCCCGTCGTTAGTGATGGCCGAACGGTTCGCCCGGCGGTCGTTTCGCGGCGAATTTCCGACTTTCGCCGTCCGCGGGTTCGAACGCCTTTTTCCGTCGTTCGCCCCGGCGGACTTACGTGTTTAATGTATACAAGAACTTTAACCTTTCGTGACACGTTTATCATGTGTTACAGGACAACCAATTGAGACATGACAGCTCATGGACACTTGGACATTCCCCCTAACCTATAAATACACCCGATCCGGTGGCCATTTTACATTCTTTCTTCTGTCACTGTAGGGAAAGGATCCTGTGTGGAGTAGGGACAGAGAAAACGCTAGCTATTTGGTACACAAAAGTTCTTTTCAGGACTGGTATAGGTGTTAGGTCAGCAGCCTGAGTTTCTTTTGTCAGTTTAGATAAAGGGACAGAGCGCTGTATGCTGCTATTTTAGGGACAGCTCAGCCAGATTAGTCTTTCTTCATCATCATCATCATCATCATCATTAGCTGTTACTATCAGGTCCACAAAAGAGCTGTTCCAGCTAATCGTTCCAGCCTACTCTTTTTTGCCAATTTGTATAGGGACAGGCAGGAAGCAGTGTGTCAGGCAGTGAGGATAATTTTAAAGACTTGCTGTTACTATTAGTTCCACAAAGGTTCTTTTCAGGACTGGTATCAGTGGTACGGTAATAGGCTTGTACACGTATAATATTCTTTCTTCCAAATATAGAAAGAATATTATACTTGACTGCTGCCCTTCTGCTGCAGTCTGCTAATCATTCACAACTCACTTGTTCCACAAAGCTCTTTATCAGGACTGGTAACTTGGTCTGTCTAGGGTGCTACGGTACATAGGCTTGGGTGCGGTACAGTCTGCTGTTCTGTAAGGACCGCTATCGGTCCACAATACATAGGGTTGCCGTGCACTACTGCTGACCGCTGCCCTATACTGCAGCAGTCCTTCATTGGTATAGGGACTGACGTACAGTCTGCTAATCACTAACACACAACCTGCTTGGTCCACAAAAGTTCTTATAAGGACTGGTAACTTGGTATAGGGTGCTACGGTACATAGGCCTGAGTGCGTTACAGTCTGCTGTTCTGTAAGGACCGCTATCGGTCCACAATACATAGGGTTGCCGTGCACTACTGCTGACCGCTGCCCTATACTGCAGCAGTCCTTCAGCGGTATAGGGACTGACGCACAGTCTGCTAAACACTAACACACAACCTGCTTGGTCCACAAAAGTTTTTATAAGGACTGGTAACTTGGTATAGGGTGCTACGGTACATAGGCCTGAGTGCAGTACAGTCTGCTGTTCTGTAAGGACCGCTATCGGTCCACAATACATAGGGTTGCCGTGCACTACTGCTGACCGCTGCCCTATACTGCAGCAGTCCTTCATTGGTATAGGGACTGACGTACAGTCTGCTAATCACTAACACACAACCTGCTTGGTCCACAAAAGTTCTTATAAGGACTGGTAACTTGGTATAGGGTGCTACGGTACATAGGCCTGAGTGCGTTACAGTCTGCTGTTCTGTAAGGACCGCTATCGGTCCACAATACATAGGGTTGACGTGCACCACTGCTGACCGCTGCCCTATACTGCAGCAGTCCTTCAGCGGTATAGGGACTGACGTACAGTCTGCTAAACACTAATACACAACCTGCTTGGTCCACAAAAGTTCTTATAAGGACTGGTAACTTGGTATAGGGTGCTACGGTACATAGGCTTGAGTGCGGTACAGTCTGCTGTTCTGTAAGGACCGCTATCGGTCCACAATAGATAGGGTTGACGTGCACCACTGCTGACCGCTGCCCTATACTGCAGCAGTCCTTCAGCGGTATAGGGACTGACGCACAGTCTGCTAAACACTAACACACAACCTGCTTGGTCCACAAAAGTTTTTATAAGGACTGGTAACTTGGTATAGGGTGCTACGGTACATAGGCCTGAGTGCGTTACAGTCTGCTGTTCTGTAAGGACCGCTATCGGTCCACAATACATAGGGTTGCCGTGCACTACTGCTGACCGCTGCCCTATACTGCAGCAGTCCTTCATTGGTATAGGGACTGACGTACAGTCTGCTAATCACTAACACACAACCTGCTTGGTCCACAAAAGTTCTTATAAGGACTGGTAACTTGGTATAGGGTGCTACGGTACATAGGCCTGAGTGCGTTACAGTCTGCTGTTCTGTAAGGACCGCTATCGGTCCACAATACATAGGGTTGACGTGCACCACTGCTGACCGCTGCCCTATACTGCAGCAGTCCTTCAGCGGTATAGGGACTGACGTACAGTCTGCTAAACACTAATACACAACCTGCTTGGTCCACAAAAGTTCTTATAAGGACTGGTAACTTGGTATAGGGTGCTACGGTACATAGGCTTGAGTGCGGTACAGTCTGCTGTTCTGTAAGGACCGCTATCGGTCCACAATACATAGGGTTGCCGTGCACTACTGCTGACCGCTGCCCTATACTGCAGCAGTCCTTCATTGGTATAGGGACTGACGTACAGTCTGCTAATCACTAACACACAACCTGCTTGTTCCACAAAAGTTCTTATAAGGACTGGTAACTTGGTATAGGGTGCTACGGTACATAGGCTTGAGTGCGGTACAGTCTGCTGTTCTGTAAGGACCGCTATCGGTCCACAATAGATAGGGTTGACGTGCACCACTGCTGACCGCTGCCCTATACTGCAGCAGTCCTTCAGCGGTATAGGGACTGACGTACAGTCTGCTAAACACTAATACACAACCTGCTTGGTCCACAAAAGTTCTTATAAGGACTGGTAACTTGGTATAGGGTGCTACGGTACATAGGCTTGAGTGCGGTACAGTCTGCTGTTCTGTAAGGACCGCTATCGGTCCACAATAGATAGGGTTGACGTGCACCACTGCTGACCGCTGCCCTATACTGCAGCAGTCCTTCAGCGGTATAGGGACTGACGTACAGTCTGCTAAACACTAATACACAACCTGCTTGGTCCACAAAAGTTCTTATAAGGACTGGTAACTTGGTATAGGGTGCTACGGTACATAGGCTTGAGTGCGGTACAGTCTGCTGTTCTGTAAGGACCGCTATCGGTCCACAATACATAGGGTTGCCGTGCACTACTGCTGACCGCTGCCCTATACTGCAGCAGTCCTTCATTGGTATAGGGACTGACGTACAGTCTGCTAATCACTAACACACAACCTGCTTGTTCCACAAAAGTTCTTATAAGGACTGGTAACTTGGTATAGGGTGCTACGGTACATAGGCTTGAGTGCGGTACAGTCTGCTGTTCTGTAAGGACCGCTATCGGTCCACAATAGATAGGGTTGACGTGCACCACTGCTGACCGCTGCCCTATACTGCAGCAGTCCTTCAGCGGTATAGGGACTGACGTACAGTCTGCTAAACACTAATACACAACCTGCTTGGTCCACAAAAGTTCTTATAAGGACTGGTAACTTGGTATAGGGTGCTACGGTACATAGGCTTGAGTGCGGTACAGTCTGCTGTTCTGTAAGGACCGCTATCGGTCCACAATAGATAGGGTTGACGTGCACCACTGCTGACCGCTGCCCTATACTGCAGCAGTCCTTCAGCGGTATAGGGACTGACGTACAGTCTGCTAAACACTAATACACAACCTGCTTGGTCCACAAAAGTTCTTATAAGGACTGGTAACTTGGTATAGGGTGCTACGGTACATAGGCTTGAGTGCGGTACAGTCTGCTGTTCTGTAAGGACCGCTATAGGTCCACAATAGATAGGGTTGACGTGCACCACTGCTGACCGCTCACCTATACTGCAGCAGTCCTTCAGCGGTATAGGGACTAAGAGTTTTGTCACAGGGTCATTTAAAAAATGACATGCAGAGGAAGAGGCAGGCCCTTCCGCAGGGGTGGTAGGGGTAGGGCAGGAGCAACAGGCTTGAGCCAAAGTGGGAAGTTGCAGAAGGTGCGTTCAATTACTTTAAAGGATGCACCAGACTTGGTTGAGTGGCTCGCTCAGCCTTACTCTTCTGCACCCTCCTCATCCTCTCGATCTGCACCCTCTTCTTCACTCTCTGCTATGTGCACCCCCAAAGACACTACCACCAACAACACGACCACCACCACCACCACCACATACCTTCCGCTTGAGTCACTGGAATTATTTTCCGATCCATATCAAGAGGACATTTCTGATGCGCAGCCACTCTTGGTATTGGATCAGGAAGAGGAGGTAGCAACAAGCGCTACTCAGCAGTCTGACGCCAGTACCCAGATCAGCCCAAGGAGGAGGTTGGTCCCCGGTGTTGCTGCCTACTCTACTTATAGCGGTGGGGAAGGTGACGTTGATGATGACGTGTCTAGTGATGTCACGTGGGTGCCCACAAGAGAGGAAGAGGAGGGGAGTTCAGAGGGAGATATGGACCAGCAGATAGGGAGGAGAAGCAGCAATGACTTACATTGCACAGCAGGGACAAAGCAGACTGCAAATGTATCAGGAGCGAGTCATCGACCATGTACGGTCACATCTGGCGCTCCCAGGACACCGGCACATGGCTCCGCAGTGTGGGCTTTTTTTAACGTGTCCGCTGCTGACAATAGCGTTGCCATCTGCAATCTTTGCAGTCAACGCGTTAGTCGCGGTAAGCCCAATACTCACCTAGGGACGACCGCCTTAAGAAGGCACATGAGCAGCCATCACCGAGCCCAGTGGGAGCAACGGAACACACAAAGCCACACTGCAGGCTCTCACCGTCCAGCCTCGTCTTCTACTTCTCCTTCTCCTCTCTCCTCACAATTGTCCTCCACTCCACCTTCCATCACGCCAAGCTCACATTTTTCTGCAAAAAGGCAGGCTTCCGTGGGCCTAATGTTTGAGCGTAAAAAAATGATGACGCCGGATAACCCTCTTGCCCAACGGTTGGCGGCTGGCTTGTCAGAACTCATAGCCCGCCAACTACTGCCATATAAACTGGTGGACTCGGAGGCCTTTCGCAAATTTGTGGCCATTGGAACACCACAATGGAAGGTCCCAGGAAGGAAGTATTTCTCAGAGAAGGGCATCCCAGAGCTATATGGCCATGTTCAGCGGCAAGTGAATGTATCTCTGGCACACAGTGTCGGTGCCAAGATACATCTGACCACAGACACGTGGTCTAGCAAACACGGGCAGGGAAGGTATATCAGTTTTACTGCCCACTGGGTGAACCTTCTGACGGCCGTCAAGCATGTAACCCGTGGCACCCGTGTAGATTTGGTTTTACCGCCACGGATTGCATGCAGGCCTGACTCTTCTTCTCCTCCTCCTACTCCATCCTCCTCCCTCTCCTCCTCAGCTGCCTCCTCCTTTTCCGCTGCTAGCGTCTCTTCCACTGCACCGCCCAAGCTCCCCAGAACCTATTCCACATGCCAGGTGAGACGTTGCCATGCCGTGCTGCGTCTGTTGTGCCTGGAAGCAAAGAGCCACACTGGCCCGGCACTCCTTTCAGCTTTGCGTTCACAGGCAGATGAGTGGCTAACACCGCTCAATTTGACAGTTGGTAAAGTGGTGTGTGACAACGGTGCCAATCTGCTTAGCGCATTGAAACAGGGCAAAATCACGCACGTGCCGTGCATGGCACACGTCTTAAACTTGGTCGTGCAGCGATTCCTTGTCAAATACCCTGGGGTCCAGGACATCTTGCGGCAGGCAAGGAAAATCTCGGCCCATTTCAGAAGATCTTACACGGCCATGGCTCGCCTTGCTGACATTCAGCGGCGACACCATCTGCCGGTCAGACGTCTTATTTGCGATTGCCCGACGCGATGGAACTCAACCTTCTATATGCTTGATAGGCTGCTCCAGCAGAAACGTGCAGTTAACGTCTACCTGTATGAACTCTGCGAAAGAAACGGTTCTGGGGAGCTGGGTTTTTTTTCACCGCGCCAGTGGCTGCTCATGCGCGACACATGCAGACTTCTGCGGCCATTTGAGGAGATCACCAAACTGGTCAGTCGCAGCCATGGCGCCATCAGTGACATGGTACCTTATGCCTTCTTTCTGGAGCGTGCATTGCGTCGTGTCATTGATCAGGCTGTGGAGGAGCAGGAGCGGGAAGATGAGGAAGTCGCAATGCTGGATGAATTCCCAGGGGGGGCTACTCTATCTGAGACAAGTCAACAACAGGAGTCTGATGAGGAGTCAGAGGAGGATGGTGCCGGGGCGGATGAGCAGGAGCAAGAAGAGCATGCTTTAAACCTTTCTGGGATCCCTGTTGTGCGAGGATGGGGAGAGGAGAATGAAGAGGACGACATTATCCTGGATGATGAGCAGGAGCCAGGCCACCACACCGCTTCCACTTTAGTGCAAATGGGGGCCTTCATGCTCCAGTGTTTTAATAGGGACCCCCGTATAAAAAGCATGAGGGTCAAGGACCAGTACTGGGTGGCAACGTACTTAGACCCCCGGTACAAACACAAAATGGCGGAAATGTTACCGCCGTCGCAGAGGGCTGTCAGAATGCAGCACTTCCAGGCCTTGCTTCGAGAAATGCTGCATTCTGCTTTTGCGTGCGCTGGCAGAGGAGCAATTCCCACTCCCAGAGAAGGATTTGCGGGTACCAATCCAACAGCGCCTGCAAGAAGAGGCCGGTTTGAAGATGTGTTGGTGACTTCGGATATGAGGTCATTCTTTCAGCCGACCCATCGACAGGTGTCATCCGGATCCAGCATCAGGGAACGCCTAGACCGTCAGGTGTCCGACTACATTGGGTTAACGGCCGATGTGGACGCTCTGAGGAGTGATGAACCCCTAGACTACTGGGTGGGCAGGCTTGACCTCTGGCCAGAGCTTGCCCAATTTGCAATCGAACTGTTGGCTTGCCCCTCATCCAGTGTCCTGTCCGAAAGGACGTTCAGCGCAGCAGGGGGGATTGTGACCGATAAGCGTACTCGCCTAGCTCACCACAGTGTTAACTACCTCACATTTCTAAAAATGAATGAGGCATGGATCTCGGAGGAATTCAACACATGTGATCAGTAGACCATGTATATGTCTATAAACAATTTTTGGAATCAAGCACACAGACCTTCTTAATTCATTTGGCTCACTTCCCTGACCCAAAAAAGCACACCGTACTATATGCCCCTACCCTCCTCTTTGAAGAGGTTGAGCGGTGTCATATTTCTACTGGGGCTGCTTATTATGAGGGGTTCCCACCATCCCTGTGCTGTGCTGACTTCCTCCTGGGTGTTCTTATTATGAGGGGCTCCCACCATCCCTGTGCTGTGCTGACTTCCTCCTGGGGGTTCTTATTATGAGGGGATCACACCATCCCTGTGCTGTGCTGACTTCCTCCTGGGGCTGCTTACGGTGCTGCTGTCAGCGCTGTATGTCACGGAGCTGCTGTCAGCGCTGTATGTCACGGAGCTGCTGTCAGCGCTGTATGTCACGGAGCTGCTGTCAGCGCTGTATGTCACGGAGCTGCTGTCAGCGCTGTATGTCACGGAGCTGCTGTCAGCGCTGTATGTCACGGAGCTGCTGTCAGCGCTGTATGTCACGGAGCTGCTGTCAGCGCTGTATGTCACGGAGCTGCTGTCAGCGCTGTATGTCACGGAGCTGCTGTCAGCGCTGTATGTCACGGAGCTGCTGTCAGCGCTGTATGTCACGGAGCTGCTGTCAGCGCTGTATGTCACGGAGCTGCTGTCAGCGCTGTATGTCACGGTGCTGCTGTCAGCGCTGTATGTCACGGAGCTGCTGTCAGCGCTGTATGTCACGGAGCTGCTGTCAGTGCTGTATGTCACGGAGCTGCTGTCAGCGCTGTATGTCACGGAGCTGCTGTCAGCGCTGTATGTCACGGAGCTGCTGTCAGCGCTGTATGTCACGGTGCTGCTGTCAGCGCTGTATGTCACGGAGCTGCTGTCAGCGCTGTATGTCACGGAGCTGCTGTCAGCGCTGTATGTCACGGAGCTGCTGTCAGCGCTGTATGTCACGGAGCTGCTGTCAGCGCTGTATGTCACGGAGCTGCTGTCAGCGCTGTATGTCACGGTGCTGCTGTCAGCGCTGTATGTCACGGAGCTGCTGTCAGCGCTGTATGTCACGGAGCTGCTGTCAGTGCTGTATGTCACGGAGCTGCTGTCAGCGCTGTATGTCACGGAGCTGCTGTCAGCGCTGTATGTCACGGAGCTGCTGTCAGCGCTGTATGTCACGGTGCTGCTGTCAGCGCTGTATGTCACGGAGCTGCTGTCAGCGCTGTATGTCACGGAGCTGCTGTCAGCGCTGTATGTCACGGAGCTGCTGTCAGCGCTGTATGTCACGGAGCTGCTGTCAGCGCTGTATGTCACGGAGCTGCTGTCAGCGCTGTATGTCACGGTGCTGATGTCAGTGCTCTGTATTACGGTGCTGCTGTCAGTGCTCTGTATCTCCTGCACCCTCTTGTTTGCCTACCCTGGTCCCTGACCTTCCCTCTCCTCCATTGCCTTCATTAGCTCCATAGTCCTGAATTGTCAGAACAATTTCCCAAATAAAAAAAAAATGCTTGTAGTTATCGATCCCAAATTCACCTCATACATGTATTATGCTATTGTCCAGGTGGTGGGACTACGTGCTACCCCCTAATAATTACCCCGTGGCCGCAAATTCGACCTAAAGGTTTGCGAAATTCGCCTCCCATTGAAGTCAATGGAGCCCGCGGCGAACGGTCGTTTTCGCGAACGTTTGTGTCCGTTCGCGTTTCGCGTTCGCGAAACGTCCCGTCGGAAGTTCGTCCATCACTACCCGTCGTACCTGTTGTACGTCACCGCGTTCTTGGCTGTTGGAATTGGGTGTGACCGTGTGTAGGCAAGAGAGCTTGAGCGGAATTCCGTGGGGGAAAACCATCAGACCTTTTTCCGACCATAATTCCGATCGTTTATACGCGGCATAATAGTGAAAAAGGGGCTCCTACAGCAGGTCTAGACTCACGTATGCTCAGATTCAACTACGAGACGGAAGCTATTGGCTACTGGGTATTGAACTTCCTGTTTGTAGTCCCGTCGTACGTGTTGTACGTCACCGCGTTCTTGGTAGTTGGAATTGGGCGTGACCGTGTGTAGGCAAGACAGCTTGAGCGGAAATTCCGTGGGGGAAAACCATCAGACCTTTTTCCGACCATAATTCCGATCATGTGTACGTGGCATAATAGTGAAAAGGGGTCTCCTACAGCAGGTCTAGACCCAGAAATTCTGCTCTCCTGTCTCGGGTCACCGACTATTTATGAGCTCCAATCAACTATCAAGCAAACCTCCCCAGGGATTGGCTGGAGTCCCATAAATATTCACGCTGCTTACTCTGTTCTTCATCCCACTATAATTCTAAAAACCACTGGATTACAAAGGGAAGCAATCAAAGCAGAAGCCTGTGAGGCACTGAGCAGGCCTGAATAATCAACCCCCCGCACCAATGACTACTGAGGTGTCAACTAAATTTGCCTAACACTCTACACTACTCTAGTAGGGTGCCACCCTTTATAACACAAAACATGATTACGCAACAAATTGTTATTTAGGCACCACGCATTTGTGCGTTATTTATATGGCTACATGCTCCCTGGGATTAATGTAGTTATAGTACCTAGTAAAGTGTATAATATTTTTAGACGAGATAATGCATGGTTTCATCATTAGCAGTGCAGATAGTTCTTGTACTGAAGAAAAAGTTTTCTTTTGTTGTGCGTGTGCCGTTGGTCCCGTTTTCTTCGGCACGCTCAGTGGCGCGGGTTCTCTTGAGTATTGACAGAAATTAACTGGCTGTTGGCCAGCCCTGGGCTTAAACCAGATAAGAATAACTACATATCCCAATTCCTACGGCTGGGGGAACACATTGAGAAAGTGTTTATTTAAGCATCCTGATATCTCGTGCCTTCTTCCAAAATGTTTGTCTCCAGATATTTAGCAGGGGAAGCAGGTTGGCATCCAGTCAGGCGGTGTTAGACCGCTCTCCTATTTAACTACTTCATATACATATATATACGTTGATGTTTGCAAGCCGTATCCCCAGTATTGTTTTTTTTTTCAGCCTGCGGCTGGCTGTCACTTAAAGCGTTCCGAGCGGCTCATGAGCCGCTGGAATGATTAGAAGCGGAACCCCACCCCGCCACTTGCCGGTGTGTCTTTCGGCTTACTGCCAGAGAAATGACTCGATGGTGGTTTGGCCGGCTGGTCACACAGACGATCAAAGAGTAGATCCTCTTTGATCGCCTCTATGGCTCTGGAGGACCGGGGCAAGGTCACGATGTCACGTCCGGTCCAGGGTGGTGTAGTAATAAAGAGTAGATCCTCTTTGATCGCCTCTATGGCTCGGGAGGACCAGAGCAATGTCACGATGGCATGTCCGGTCCAGGGTGGTGTAGTAATAAAGAGTAGATCCTCTTTGGTCGCCTCTATGGCTCTGGAGGACCGGAGCAACTTTACAATGTCATGTCCGGTCCAGGGTGGTGTAGTAATAAAGAGTAGATCCTCTTTGGTCACCTCTATGGCTCTGGAGGACGAGAGCAACGTCACAATGTCACGTCCGGTCCAGGGTGGTGTAGTAATAAAGAGTAGATCCTCCTTGATCTCCTCTATGGCTCTGGAGGACCGGAGCAACGTCACAATGTCACGTCCGGTCCAGGTGGTGTAGTAATATGACCAAACCAATGTGACTCGACCTTGTGATTTCAAGTTCATATAACTTTTATGCCACGTACACACGACCAGACTTTTCGACGGCTTCATCGGACCTTTGCTGTCTAAAAATCAGATGGACTTTAGATTTAGAACGTTTCAGATCTTTCCTACGGACTCGAGTCCGGTCGAAAGATCAGTTTGTCTGTATGCTAGTCCACGGACACAAAACTGACACTAGGGCAGCTATTGGCTACTGGCTATGAACTTATTCTTGTCCGGTCATCATGTTTCAATCCTTCGGACTTTGGTGTGCTTGTGTGTGGCCAAGTCCGTTCGGAAAGTCCGTCTGAACTTAGCCGAAAGTCCGTCGGACCTAGTT